>NW_027463768.1:0-69601 GCF_050947455.1 Rhinoderma darwinii | reverse complement strand
CTCGCCTGGGAAACATCCAGAGAAGTCAAACACAGTGCTCCTATACTAATTGCCAGGCGCTGAGACGAATGCCGCCAAGATCGAGCGTCTAGGACTTACGGTTCAAGAATTAGCTTTAGAAACATTTGCCTTAGGAACATGCAGAGAAGTCCAAGATAGTGTTTTTTAGACTGGCTGCCACGAGCTGAATCGAATGCAGCCAAGAGCGAGCGTCTAGGACTTACGGTTCAGGAGTTATTCACAGAAACATGGTTCTGAACATGCTGCCAATTGCTCGCCTGGGAAACATGCAGAGAAGTCCAAGATAGTGTTTTTTAGACTGGCTGCCACGAGCTGAATCGAATGCAGCCAAGAGCGAGCGTCTAGGACTTACGGTTCAGGAGTTATTCACAGAAACATGGTTCTGAACATGCTGCCAATTGCTCGCCTGGGAAACATGCAGAGAAGTCCAAGATAGTGTTTTTCAGACTGGCTGCCACGAGCTGAATCGAATGCAGCCAAGAGCGAGCGTCTAGGACTTACGGTTCAGGAGTTATTCACAGAAACATGGTTCTTTTACTGCCAGCCGCGAAAGCGAAAATAACCAAGATCGAGCGTCTAGGATTTACTTGTCAATAACTCGCCTGGGAAACATCCAGAGAAGTCAAACACAGTGCTCCTATACTAATTGCCAGGCGCTGAGACGAATGCCTCCAAGATCGAGCGTCTAGGACTTACGGTTCAAGAATTAGCTTTAGAAACATTTGCCTTAGGAACATGCAGAGAAGTCCAAGATAGTGTTTTTTAGACTGGCTGCCACGAGCTGAATCGAATGCAGCCAAGAGCGAGCGTCTAGGACTTACGGTTCAGGAGTTATTCACAGAAACATGGTTCTGAACATGCTGCCAATTGCTCGCCTGGGAAACATGCAGAGAAGTCCAAGATAGTGTTTTTTAGACTGGCTGCCACGAGCTGAATCGAATGCAGCCAAGAGCGAGCGTCTAGGACTTACGGTTCAGGAGTTATTCACAGAAACATGGTTCTGAACATGCTGCCAATTGCTCGCCTGGGAAACATGCAGAGAAGTCCAAGATAGTGTTTTTTAGACTGGCTGCCACGAGCTGAATCGAATGCAGCCAAGAGCGAGCGTCTAGGACTTACGGTTCAGGAGTTATTCACAGAAACATGGTTCTTTTACTGCCAGCCGCGAAAGCGAAAATAACCAAGATCGAGCGTCTAGGATTTACTTGTCAATAACTCGCCTGGGAAACATCCAGAGAAGTCAAACACAGTGCTCCTATACTAATTGCCAGGCGCTGAGACGAATGCCGCCAAGATCGAGCGTCTAGGACTTACGGTTCAGGAGTTATTCACAGAAACATGGTTCTGAACATGCTGCCAATTTCTCGCCTGGGAAACATGCAGAGAAGTCCAAGATAGTGTTTTTTAGACTGGCTGCCACGAGCTGAATCGAATGCAGCCAAGAGCGAGCGTCTAGGACTTACGGTTCAGGAGTTATTCACAGAAACATGGTTCTTTTACTGCCAGCCGCGAAAGCGAAAATAACCAAGATCGAGCGTCTAGGATTTACTTGTCAATAACTCGCCTGGGAAACATCCAGAGAAGTCAAACACAGTGCTCCTATACTAATTGCCAGGCGCTGAGACGAATGCCGCCAAGATCGAGCGTCTAGGACTTACGGTTCAGGAGTTATTCACAGAAACATGGTTCTGAACATGCTGCCAATTTCTCGCCTGGGAAACATGCAGAGAAGTCCAAGATAGTGTTTTTTAGACTGGCTGCCACGAGCTGAATCGAATGCAGCCAAGAGCGAGCGTCTAGGACTTACGGTTCAGGAGTTATTCACAGAAACATGGTTCTGAACATGCTGCCAATTGCTCGCCTGGGAAACATGCAGAGAAGTCCAAGATAGTGTTTTTTAGACTGGCTGCCACGAGCTGAATCGAATGCAGCCAAGAGCGAGCGTCTAGGACTTACGGTTCAGGAGTTATTCACAGAAACATGGTTCTGAACATGCTGCCAATTTCTCGCCTGGGAAACATGCAGAGAAGTCCAAGATAGTGTTTTTTAGACTGGCTGCCACGAGCTGAATCGAATGCAGCCAAGAGCGAGCGTCTAGGACTTACGGTTCAGGAGTTATTCACAGAAACATGGTTCTGAACATGCTGCCAATTGCTCGCCTGGGAAACATGCAGAGAAGTCCAAGATAGTGTTTTTTAGACTGGCTGCCACGAGCTGAATCGAATGCAGCCAAGAGCGAGCGTCTAGGACTTACGGTTCAGGAGTTATTCACAGAAACATGGTTCTGAACATGCTGCCAATTTCTCGCCTGGGAAACATGCAGAGAAGTCCAAGATAGTGTTTTTTAGACTGGCTGCCACGAGCTGAATCGAATGCAGCCAAGAGCGAGCGTCTAGGACTTACGGTTCAGGAGTTATTCACAGAAACATGGTTCTTTTACTGCCAGCCGCGAAAGCGAAAATAACCAAGATCGAGCGTCTAGGATTTACTTGTCAATAACTCGCCTGGGAAACATCCAGAGAAGTCAAACACAGTGCTCCTATACTAATTGCCAGGCGCTGAGACGAATGCCGCCAAGATCGAGCGTCTAGGACTTACGGTTCAGGAGTTATTCACAGAAACATGGTTCTGAACATGCTGCCAATTTCTCGCCTGGGAAACATGCAGAGAAGTCCAAGATAGTGTTTTTTAGACTGGCTGCCACGAGCTGAATCGAATGCAGCCAAGAGCGAGCGTCTAGGACTTACGGTTCAGGAGTTATTCACAGAAACATGGTTCTTTTACTGCCAGCCGCGAAAGCGAAAATAACCAAGATCGAGCGTCTAGGATTTACTTGTCAATAACTCGCCTGGGAAACATCCAGAGAAGTCAAACACAGTGCTCCTATACTAATTGCCAGGCGCTGAGACGAATGCCGCCAAGATCGAGCGTCTAGGACTTACGGTTCAAGAATTAGCTTTAGAAACATTTGCCTTAGGAACATGCAGAGAAGTCCAAGATAGTGTTTTTTAGACTGGCTGCCACGAGCTGAATCGAATGCAGCCAAGAGCGAGCGTCTAGGACTTACGGTTCAGGAGTTATTCACAGAAACATGGTTCTGAACATGCTGCCAATTTCTCGACTGGGAAACATGCAGAGAAGTCCAAGATAGTGTTTTTTAGACTGGCTGCCACGAGCTGAATCGAATGCAGCCAAGAGCGAGCGTCTAGGACTTACGGTTCAGGAGTTATTCACAGAAACATGGTTCTGAACATGCTGCCAATTTCTCGCCTGGGAAACATGCAGAGAAGTCCAAGATAGTGTTTTTTAGACTGGCTGCCACGAGCTGAATCGAATGCAGCCAAGAGCGAGCGTCTAGGACTTACGGTTCAGGAGTTATTCACAGAAACATGGTTCTTTTACTGCCAGCCGCGAAAGCGAAAATAACCAAGATCGAGCGTCTAGGATTTACTTGTCAATAACTCGCCTGGGAAACATCCAGAGAAGTCAAACACAGTGCTCCTATACTAATTGCCAGGCGCTGAGACGAATGCCGCCAAGATCGAGCGTCTAGGACTTACGGTTCAGGAGTTATTCACAGAAACATGGTTCTGAACATGCTGCCAATTTCTCGCCTGGGAAACATGCAGAGAAGTCCAAGATAGTGTTTTTTAGACTGGCTGCCACGAGCTGAATCGAATGCAGCCAAGAGCGAGCGTCTAGGACTTACGGTTCAGGAGTTATTCACAGAAACATGGTTCTTTTACTGCCAGCCGCAAAAGCGAAAATAACCAAGATCGAGCGTCTAGGATTTACTTGTCAATAACTCGCCTGGGAAACATCCAGAGAAGTCAAACACAGTGCTCCTATACTAATTGCCAGGCGCTGAGACGAATGCCGCCAAGATCGAGCGTCTAGGACTTACGGTTCAAGAATTAGCTTTAGAAACATTTGCCTTAGGAACATGCAGAGAAGTCCAAGATAGTGTTTTTTAGACTGGCTGCCACGAGCTGAATCGAATGCAGCCAAGAGCGAGCGTCTAGGACTTACGGTTCAGGAGTTATTCACAGAAACATGGTTCTGAACATGCTGCCAATTGCTCGCCTGGGAAACATGCAGAGAAGTCCAAGATAGTGTTTTTTAGACTGGCTGCCACGAGCTGAATCGAATGCAGCCAAGAGCGAGCGTCTAGGACTTACGGTTCAGGAGTTATTCACAGAAACATGGTTCTGAACATGCTGCCAATTGCTCGCCTGGGAAACATGCAGAGAAGTCCAAGATAGTGTTTTTCAGACTGGCTGCCACGAGCTGAATCGAATGCAGCCAAGAGCGAGCGTCTAGGACTTACGGTTCAGGAGTTATTCACAGAAACATGGTTCTTTTACTGCCAGCCGCGAAAGCGAAAATAACCAAGATCGAGCGTCTAGGATTTACTTGTCAATAACTCGCCTGGGAAACATCCAGAGAAGTCAAACACAGTGCTCCTATACTAATTGCCAGGCGCTGAGACGAATGCCTCCAAGATCGAGCGTCTAGGACTTACGGTTCAAGAATTAGCTTTAGAAACATTTGCCTTAGGAACATGCAGAGAAGTCCAAGATAGTGTTTTTTAGACTGGCTGCCACGAGCTGAATCGAATGCAGCCAAGAGCGAGCGTCTAGGACTTACGGTTCAGGAGTTATTCACAGAAACATGGTTCTGAACATGCTGCCAATTTCTCGCCTGGGAAACATGCAGAGAAGTCCAAGATAGTGTTTTTTAGACTGGCTGCCACGAGCTGAATCGAATGCAGCCAAGAGCGAGCGTCTAGGACTTACGGTTCAGGAGTTATTCACAGAAACATGGTTCTTTTACTGCCAGCCGCGAAAGCGAAAATAACCAAGATCGAGCGTCTAGGATTTACTTGTCAATAACTCGCCTGGGAAACATCCAGAGAAGTCAAACACAGTGCTCCTATACTAATTGCCAGGCGCTGAGACGAATGCCGCCAAGATCGAGCGTCTAGGACTTACGGTTCAAGAATTAGCTTTAGAAACATTTGCCTTAGGAACATGCAGAGAAGTCCAAGATAGTGTTTTTTAGACTGGCTGCCACGAGCTGAATCGAATGCAGCCAAGAGCGAGCGTCTGTGACTTACGGTTCAGGAGTTATTCACAGAAACATGGTTCTGAACATGCTGCCAATTGCTCGCCTGGGAAACATGCAGAGAAGTCCAAGATAGTGTTTTTTAGACTGGCTGCCACGAGCTGAATCGAATGCAGCCAAGAGCGAGCGTCTAGGACTTACGGTTCAGGAGTTATTCACAGAAACATGGTTCTGAACATGCTGCCAATTGCTCGCCTGGGAAACATGCAGAGAAGTCCAAGATAGTGTTTTTTAGACTGGCTGCCACGAGCTGAATCGAATGCAGCCAAGAGCGAGCGTCTAGGACTTACGGTTCAGGAGTTATTCACAGAAACATGGTTCTGAACATGCTGCCAATTGCTCGCCTGGGAAACATGCAGAGAAGTCCAAGATAGTGTTTTTTAGACTGGCTGCCACGAGCTGAATCGAATGCAGCCAAGAGCGAGCGTCTAGGACTTACGGTTCAGGAGTTATTCACAGAAACATGGTTCTGAACATGCTGCCAATTGCTCGCCTGGGAAACATGCAGAGAAGTCCAAGATAGTGTTTTTTAGACTGGCTGCCACGAGCTGAATCGAATGCAGCCAAGAGCGAGCGTCTAGGACTTACGGTTCAGGAGTTATTCACAGAAACATGGTTCTTTTACTGCCAGCCGCGAAAGCGAAAATAACCAAGATCGAGCGTCTAGGATTTACTTGTCAATAACTCGCCTGGGAAACATCCAGAGAAGTCAAACACAGTGCTCCTATACTAATTGCCAGGCGCTGAGACGAATGCCGCCAAGATCGAGCGTCTAGGACTTACGGTTCAGGAGTTATTCACAGAAACATGGTTCTGAACATGCTGCCAATTTCTCGCCTGGGAAACATGCAGAGAAGTCCAAGATAGTGTTTTTTAGACTGGCTGCCACGAGCTGAATCGAATGCAGCCAAGAGCGAGCGTCTAGGACTTACGGTTCAGGAGTTATTCACAGAAACATGGTTCTTTTACTGCCAGCCGCGAAAGCGAAAATAACCAAGATCGAGCGTCTAGGATTTACTTGTCAATAACTCGCCTGGGAAACATCCAGAGAAGTCAAACACAGTGCTCCTATACTAATTGCCAGGCGCTGAGACGAATGCCGCCAAGATCGAGCGTCTAGGACTTACGGTTCAGGAGTTATTCACAGAAACATGGTTCTGAACATGCTGCCAATTTCTCGCCTGGGAAACATGCAGAGAAGTCCAAGATAGTGTTTTTTAGACTGGCTGCCACGAGCTGAATCGAATGCAGCCAAGAGCGAGCGTCTAGGACTTACGGTTCAGGAGTTATTCACAGAAACATGGTTCTGAACATGCTGCCAATTGCTCGCCTGGGAAACATGCAGAGAAGTCCAAGATAGTGTTTTTTAGACTGGCTGCCACGAGCTGAATCGAATGCAGCCAAGAGCGAGCGTCTAGGACTTACGGTTCAGGAGTTATTCACAGAAACATGGTTCTGAACATGCTGCCAATTTCTCGCCTGGGAAACATGCAGAGAAGTCCAAGATAGTGTTTTTTAGACTGGCTGCCACGAGCTGAATCGAATGCAGCCAAGAGCGAGCGTCTAGGACTTACGGTTCAGGAGTTATTCACAGAAACATGGTTCTGAACATGCTGCCAATTGCTCGCCTGGGAAACATGCAGAGAAGTCCAAGATAGTGTTTTTTAGACTGGCTGCCACGAGCTGAATCGAATGCAGCCAAGAGCGAGCGTCTAGGACTTACGGTTCAGGAGTTATTCACAGAAACATGGTTCTGAACATGCTGCCAATTTCTCGCCTGGGAAACATGCAGAGAAGTCCAAGATAGTGTTTTTTAGACTGGCTGCCACGAGCTGAATCGAATGCAGCCAAGAGCGAGCGTCTAGGACTTACGGTTCAGGAGTTATTCACAGAAACATGGTTCTGAACATGCTGCCAATTGCTCGCCTGGGAAACATGCAGAGAAGTCCAAGATAGTGTTTTTTAGACTGGCTGCCACGAGCTGAATCGAATGCAGCCAAGAGCGAGCGTCTAGGACTTACGGTTCAGGAGTTATTCACAGAAACATGGTTCTGAACATGCTGACAATTTCTCGCCTGGGAAACATGCAGAGAAGTCCAAGATAGTGTTTTTTAGACTGGCTGCCACGAGCTGAATCGAATGCAGCCAAGAGCGAGCGTCTAGGACTTACGGTTCAGGAGTTATTCACAGAAACATGGTTCTTTTACTGCCAGCCGCGAAAGCGAAAATAACCAAGATCGAGCGTCTAGGATTTACTTGTCAATAACTCGCCTGGGAAACATCCAGAGAAGTCAAACACAGTGCTCCTATACTAATTGCCAGGCGCTGAGACGAATGCCGCCAAGATCGAGCGTCTAGGACTTACGGTTCAGGAGTTATTCACAGAAACATGGTTCTGAACATGCTGCCAATTTCTCGCCTGGGAAACATGCAGAGAAGTCCAAGATAGTGTTTTTTAGACTGGCTGCCACGAGCTGAATCGAATGCAGCCAAGAGCGAGCGTCTAGGACTTACGGTTCAGGAGTTATTCACAGAAACATGGTTCTTTTACTGCCAGCCGCGAAAGCGAAAATAACCAAGATCGAGCGTCTAGGATTTACTTGTCAATAACTCGCCTGGGAAACATCCAGAGAAGTCAAACACAGTGCTCCTATACTAATTGCCAGGCGCTGAGACGAATGCCGCCAAGATCGAGCGTCTAGGACTTACGGTTCAAGAATTAGCTTTAGAAACATTTGCCTTAGGAACATGCAGAGAAGTCCAAGATAGTGTTTTTTAGACTGGCTGCCACGAGCTGAATCGAATGCAGCCAAGAGCGAGCGTCTAGGACTTACGGTTCAGGAGTTATTCACAGAAACATGGTTCTGAACATGCTGCCAATTGCTCGCCTGGGAAACATGCAGAGAAGTCCAAGATAGTGTTTTTTAGACTGGCTGCCACGAGCTGAATCGAATGCAGCCAAGAGCGAGCGTCTAGGACTTACGGTTCAGGAGTTATTCACAGAAACATGGTTCTGAACATGCTGCCAATTGCTCGCCTGGGAAACATGCAGAGAAGTCCAAGATAGTGTTTTTTAGACTGGCTGCCACGAGCTGAATCGAATGCAGCCAAGAGCGAGCGTCTAGGACTTACGGTTCAGGAGTTATTCACAGAAACATGGTTCTTTTACTGCCAGCCGCGAAAGCGAAAATAACCAAGATCGAGCGTCTAGGATTTACTTGTCAATAACTCGCCTGGGAAACATCCAGAGAAGTCAAACACAGTGCTCCTATACTAATTGCCAGGCGCTGAGACGAATGCCGCCAAGATCGAGCGTCTAGGACTTACGGTTCAGGAGTTATTCACAGAAACATGGTTCTGAACATGCTGCCAATTTCTCGCCTGGGAAACATGCAGAGAAGTCCAAGATAGTGTTTTTTAGACTGGCTGCCACGAGCTGAATCGAATGCAGCCAAGAGCGAGCGTCTAGGACTTACGGTTCAGGAGTTATTCACAGAAACATGGTTCTGAACATGCTGCCAATTGCTCGCCTGGGAAACATGCAGAGAAGTCCAAGATAGTGTTTTTTAGACTGGCTGCCACGAGCTGAATCGAATGCAGCCAAGAGCGAGCGTCTAGGACTTACGGTTCAGGAGTTATTCACAGAAACATGGTTCTGAACATGCTGCCAATTTCTCGCCTGGGAAACATGCAGAGAAGTCCAAGATAGTGTTTTTTAGACTGGCTGCCACGAGCTGAATCGAATGCAGCCAAGAGCGAGCGTCTAGGACTTACGGTTCAGGAGTTATTCACAGAAACATGGTTCTGAACATGCTGCCAATTTCTCGCCTGGGAAACATGCAGAGAAGTCCAAGATAGTGTTTTTTAGACTGGCTGCCACGAGCTGAATCGAATGCAGCCAAGAGCGAGCGTCTAGGACTTACGGTTCAGGAGTTATTCACAGAAACATGGTTCTGAACATGCTGCCAATTTCTCGCCTGGGAAACATGCAGAGAAGTCCAAGATAGTGTTTTTTAGACTGGCTGCCACGAGCTGAATCGAATGCAGCCAAGAGCGAGCGTCTAGGACTTACGGTTCAGGAGTTATTCACAGAAACATGGTTCTTTTACTGCCAGCCGCGAAAGCGAAAATAACCAAGATCGAGCGTCTAGGATTTACTTGTCAATAACTCGCCTGGGAAACATCCAGAGAAGTCAAACACAGTGCTCCTATACTAATTGCCAGGCGCTGAGACGAATGCCGCCAAGATCGAGCGTCTAGGACTTACGGTTCAGGAGTTATTCACAGAAACATGGTTCTGAACATGCTGCCAATTTCTCGCCTGGGAAACATGCAGAGAAGTCCAAGATAGTGTTTTTTAGACTGGCTGCCACGAGCTGAATCGAATGCAGCCAAGAGCGAGCGTCTAGGACTTACGGTTCAGGAGTTATTCACAGAAACATGGTTCTTTTACTGCCAGCCGCGAAAGCGAAAATAACCAAGATCGAGCGTCTAGGATTTACTTGTCAATAACTCGCCTGGGAAACATCCAGAGAAGTCAAACACAGTGCTCCTATACTAATTGCCAGGCGCTGAGACGAATGCCGCCAAGATCGAGCGTCTAGGACTTACGGTTCAGGAGTTATTCACAGAAACATGGTTCTGAACATGCTGCCAATTTCTCGCCTGGGAAACATGCAGAGAAGTCCAAGATAGTGTTTTTTAGACTGGCTGCCACGAGCTGAATCGAATGCAGCCAAGAGCGAGCGTCTAGGACTTACGGTTCAGGAGTTATTCACAGAAACATGGTTCTGAACATGCTGCCAATTGCTCGCCTGGGAAACATGCAGAGAAGTCCAAGATAGTGTTTTTTAGACTGGCTGCCACGAGCTGAATCGAATGCAGCCAAGAGCGAGCGTCTAGGACTTACGGTTCAGGAGTTATTCACAGAAACATGGTTCTGAACATGCTGCCAATTTCTCGCCTGGGAAACATGCAGAGAAGTCCAAGATAGTGTTTTTTAGACTGGCTGCCACGAGCTGAATCGAATGCAGCCAAGAGCGAGCGTCTAGGACTTACGGTTCAGGAGTTATTCACAGAAACATGGTTCTGAACATGCTGCCAATTTCTCGCCTGGGAAACATGCAGAGAAGTCCAAGATAGTGTTTTTTAGACTGGCTGCCACGAGCTGAATCGAATGCAGCCAAGAGCGAGCGTCTAGGACTTACGGTTCAGGAGTTATTCACAGAAACATGGTTCTTTTACTGCCAGCCGCGAAAGCGAAAATAACCAAGATCGAGCGTCTAGGATTTACTTGTCAATAACTCGCCTGGGAAACATCCAGAGAAGTCAAACACAGTGCTCCTATACTAATTGCCAGGCGCTGAGACGAATGCCGCCAAGATCGAGCGTCTAGGACTTACGGTTCAAGAATTAGCTTTAGAAACATTTGCCTTAGGAACATGCAGAGAAGTCCAAGATAGTGTTTTTTAGACTGGCTGCCACGAGCTGAATCGAATGCAGCCAAGAGCGAGCGTCTGTGACTTACGGTTCAGGAGTTATTCACAGAAACATGGTTCTGAACATGCTGCCAATTGCTCGCCTGGGAAACATGCAGAGAAGTCCAAGATAGTGTTTTTTAGACTGGCTGCCACGAGCTGAATCGAATGCAGCCAAGAGCGAGCGTCTAGGACTTACGGTTCAGGAGTTATTCACAGAAACATGGTTCTGAACATGCTGCCAATTGCTCGCCTGGGAAACATGCAGAGAAGTCCAAGATAGTGTTTTTTAGACTGGCTGCCACGAGCTGAATCGAATGCAGCCAAGAGCGAGCGTCTAGGACTTACGGTTCAGGAGTTATTCACAGAAACATGGTTCTGAACATGCTGCCAATTGCTCGCCTGGGAAACATGCAGAGAAGTCCAAGATAGTGTTTTTTAGACTGGCTGCCACGAGCTGAATCGAATGCAGCCAAGAGCGAGCGTCTAGGACTTACGGTTCAGGAGTTATTCACAGAAACATGGTTCTGAACATGCTGCCAATTGCTCGCCTGGGAAACATGCAGAGAAGTCCAAGATAGTGTTTTTTAGACTGGCTGCCACGAGCTGAATCGAATGCAGCCAAGAGCGAGCGTCTAGGACTTACGGTTCAGGAGTTATTCACAGAAACATGGTTCTTTTACTGCCAGCCGCGAAAGCGAAAATAACCAAGATCGAGCGTCTAGGATTTACTTGTCAATAACTCGCCTGGGAAACATCCAGAGAAGTCAAACACAGTGCTCCTATACTAATTGCCAGGCGCTGAGACGAATGCCGCCAAGATCGAGCGTCTAGGACTTACGGTTCAGGAGTTATTCACAGAAACATGGTTCTGAACATGCTGCCAATTTCTCGCCTGGGAAACATGCAGAGAAGTCCAAGATAGTGTTTTTTAGACTGGCTGCCACGAGCTGAATCGAATGCAGCCAAGAGCGAGCGTCTAGGACTTACGGTTCAGGAGTTATTCACAGAAACATGGTTCTGAACATGCTGCCAATTGCTCGCCTGGGAAACATGCAGAGAAGTCCAAGATAGTGTTTTTTAGACTGGCTGCCACGAGCTGAATCGAATGCAGCCAAGAGCGAGCGTCTAGGACTTACGGTTCAGGAGTTATTCACAGAAACATGGTTCTGAACATGCTGCCAATTTCTCGCCTGGGAAACATGCAGAGAAGTCCAAGATAGTGTTTTTTAGACTGGCTGCCACGAGCTGAATCGAATGCAGCCAAGAGCGAGCGTCTAGGACTTACGGTTCAGGAGTTATTCACAGAAACATGGTTCTGAACATGCTGCCAATTGCTCGCCTGGGAAACATGCAGAGAAGTCCAAGATAGTGTTTTTTAGACTGGCTGCCACGAGCTGAATCGAATGCAGCCAAGAGCGAGCGTCTAGGACTTACGGTTCAGGAGTTATTCACAGAAACATGGTTCTTTTACTGCCAGCCGCGAAAGCGAAAATAACCAAGATCGAGCGTCTAGGATTTACTTGTCAATAACTCGCCTGGGAAACATCCAGAGAAGTCAAACACAGTGCTCCTATACTAATTGCCAGGCGCTGAGACGAATGCCGCCAAGATCGAGCGTCTAGGACTTACGGTTCAGGAGTTATTCACAGAAACATGGTTCTGAACATGCTGCCAATTTCTCGCCTGGGAAACATGCAGAGAAGTCCAAGATAGTGTTTTTTAGACTGGCTGCCACGAGCTGAATCGAATGCAGCCAAGAGCGAGCGTCTAGGACTTACGGTTCAGGAGTTATTCACAGAAACATGGTTCTTTTACTGCCAGCCGCGAAAGCGAAAATAACCAAGATCGAGCGTCTAGGATTTACTTGTCAATAACTCGCCTGGGAAACATCCAGAGAAGTCAAACACAGTGCTCCTATACTAATTGCCAGGCGCTGAGACGAATGCCGCCAAGATCGAGCGTCTAGGACTTACGGTTCAAGAATTAGCTTTAGAAACATTTGCCTTAGGAACATGCAGAGAAGTCCAAGATAGTGTTTTTTAGACTGGCTGCCACGAGCTGAATCGAATGCAGCCAAGAGCGAGCGTCTAGGACTTACGGTTCAGGAGTTATTCACAGAAACATGGTTCTGAACATGCTGCCAATTGCTCGCCTGGGAAACATGCAGAGAAGTCCAAGATAGTGTTTTTTAGACTGGCTGCCACGAGCTGAATCGAATGCAGCCAAGAGCGAGCGTCTAGGACTTACGGTTCAGGAGTTATTCACAGAAACATGGTTCTTTTACTGCCAGCCGCGAAAGCGAAAATAACCAAGATCGAGCGTCTAGGATTTACTTGTCAATAACTCGCCTGGGAAACATCCAGAGAAGTCAAACACAGTGCTCCTATACTAATTGCCAGGCGCTGAGACGAATGCCGCCAAGATCGAGCGTCTAGGACTTACGGTTCAAGAATTAGCTTTAGAAACATTTGCCTTAGGAACATGCAGAGAAGTCCAAGATAGTGTTTTTTAGACTGGCTTCCACGAGCTGAATCGAATGCAGCCAAGAGCGAGCGTCTGTGACTTACGGTTCAGGAGTTATTCACAGAAACATGGTTCTGAACATGCTGCCAATTGCTCGCCTGGGAAACATGCAGAGAAGTCCAAGATAGTGTTTTTTAGACTGGCTGCCACGAGCTGAATCGAATGCAGCCAAGAGCGAGCGTCTAGGACTTACGGTTCAGGAGTTATTCACAGAAACATGGTTCTGAACATGCTGCCAATTGCTCGCCTGGGAAACATGCAGAGAAGTCCAAGATAGTGTTTTTTAGACTGGCTGCCACGAGCTGAATCGAATGCAGCCAAGAGCGAGCGTCTAGGACTTACGGTTCAGGAGTTATTCACAGAAACATGGTTCTGAACATGCTGCCAATTGCTCGCCTGGGAAACATGCAGAGAAGTCCAAGATAGTGTTTTTTAGACTGGCTGCCACGAGCTGAATCGAATGCAGCCAAGAGCGAGCGTCTAGGACTTACGGTTCAGGAGTTATTCACAGAAACATGGTTCTGAACATGCTGCCAATTGCTCGCCTGGGAAACATGCAGAGAAGTCCAAGATAGTGTTTTTTAGACTGGCTGCCACGAGCTGAATCGAATGCAGCCAAGAGCGAGCGTCTAGGACTTACGGTTCAGGAGTTATTCACAGAAACATGGTTCTTTTACTGCCAGCCGCGAAAGCGAAAATAACCAAGATCGAGCGTCTAGGATTTACTTGTCAATAACTCGCCTGGGAAACATCCAGAGAAGTCAAACACAGTGCTCCTATACTAATTGCCAGGCGCTGAGACGAATGCCGCCAAGATCGAGCGTCTAGGACTTACGGTTCAGGAGTTATTCACAGAAACATGGTTCTGAACATGCTGCCAATTTCTCGCCTGGGAAACATGCAGAGAAGTCCAAGATAGTGTTTTTTAGACTGGCTGCCACGAGCTGAATCGAATGCAGCCAAGAGCGAGCGTCTAGGACTTACGGTTCAGGAGTTATTCACAGAAACATGGTTCTTTTACTGCCAGCCGCGAAAGCGAAAATAACCAAGATCGAGCGTCTAGGATTTACTTGTCAATAACTCGCCTGGGAAACATCCAGAGAAGTCAAACACAGTGCTCCTATACTAATTGCCAGGCGCTGAGACGAATGCCGCCAAGATCGAGCGTCTAGGACTTACGGTTCAGGAGTTATTCACAGAAACATGGTTCTGAACATGCTGCCAATTTCTCGCCTGGGAAACATGCAGAGAAGTCCAAGATAGTGTTTTTTAGACTGGCTGCCACGAGCTGAATCGAATGCAGCCAAGAGCGAGCGTCTAGGACTTACGGTTCAGGAGTTATTCACAGAAACATGGTTCTTTTACTGCCAGCCGCGAAAGCGAAAATAACCAAGATCGAGCGTCTAGGATTTACTTGTCAATAACTCGCCTGGGAAACATCCAGAGAAGTCAAACACAGTGCTCCTATACTAATTGCCAGGCGCTGAGACGAATGCCGCCAAGATCGAGCGTCTAGGACTTACGGTTCAGGAGTTATTCACAGAAACATGGTTCTGAACATGCTGCCAATTTCTCGCCTGGGAAACATGCAGAGAAGTCCAAGATAGTGTTTTTTAGACTGGCTGCCACGAGCTGAATCGAATGCAGCCAAGAGCGAGCGTCTAGGACTTACGGTTCAGGAGTTATTCACAGAAACATGGTTCTGAACATGCTGCCAATTGCTCGCCTGGGAAACATGCAGAGAAGTCCAAGATAGTGTTTTTTAGACTGGCTGCCACGAGCTGAATCGAATGCAGCCAAGAGCGAGCGTCTAGGACTTACGGTTCAGGAGTTATTCACAGAAACATGGTTCTGAACATGCTGCCAATTTCTCGCCTGGGAAACATGCAGAGAAGTCCAAGATAGTGTTTTTTAGACTGGCTGCCACGAGCTGAATCGAATGCAGCCAAGAGCGAGCGTCTAGGACTTACGGTTCAGGAGTTATTCACAGAAACATGGTTCTGAACATGCTGCCAATTGCTCGCCTGGGAAACATGCAGAGAAGTCCAAGATAGTGTTTTTTAGACTGGCTGCCACGAGCTGAATCGAATGCAGCCAAGAGCGAGCGTCTAGGACTTACGGTTCAGGAGTTATTCACAGAAACATGGTTCTGAACATGCTGCCAATTTCTCGCCTGGGAAACATGCAGAGAAGTCCAAGATAGTGTTTTTTAGACTGGCTGCCACGAGCTGAATCGAATGCAGCCAAGAGCGAGCGTCTAGGACTTACGGTTCAGGAGTTATTCACAGAAACATGGTTCTTTTACTGCCAGCCGCGAAAGCGAAAATAACCAAGATCGAGCGTCTAGGATTTACTTGTCAATAACTCGCCTGGGAAACATCCAGAGAAGTCAAACACAGTGCTCCTATACTAATTGCCAGGCGCTGAGACGAATGCCGCCAAGATCGAGCGTCTAGGACTTACGGTTCAGGAGTTATTCACAGAAACATGGTTCTGAACATGCTGCCAATTTCTCGCCTGGGAAACATGCAGAGAAGTCCAAGATAGTGTTTTTTAGACTGGCTGCCACGAGCTGAATCGAATGCAGCCAAGAGCGAGCGTCTAGGACTTACGGTTCAGGAGTTATTCACAGAAACATGGTTCTTTTACTGCCAGCCGCGAAAGCGAAAATAACCAAGATCGAGCGTCTAGGATTTACTTGTCAATAACTCGCCTGGGAAACATCCAGAGAAGTCAAACACAGTGCTCCTATACTAATTGCCAGGCGCTGAGACGAATGCCGCCAAGATCGAGCGTCTAGGACTTACGGTTCAGGAGTTATTCACAGAAACATGGTTCTGAACATGCTGCCAATTTCTCGCCTGGGAAACATGCAGAGAAGTCCAAGATAGTGTTTTTTAGACTGGCTGCCACGAGCTGAATCGAATGCAGCCAAGAGCGAGCGTCTAGGACTTACGGTTCAGGAGTTATTCACAGAAACATGGTTCTGAACATGCTGCCAATTGCTCGCCTGGGAAACATGCAGAGAAGTCCAAGATAGTGTTTTTTAGACTGGCTGCCACGAGCTGAATCGAATGCAGCCAAGAGCGAGCGTCTAGGACTTACGGTTCAGGAGTTATTCACAGAAACATGGTTCTGAACATGCTGCCAATTTCTCGCCTGGGAAACATGCAGAGAAGTCCAAGATAGTGTTTTTTAGACTGGCTGCCACGAGCTGAATCGAATGCAGCCAAGAGCGAGCGTCTAGGACTTACGGTTCAGGAGTTATTCACAGAAACATGGTTCTGAACATGCTGCCAATTGCTCGCCTGGGAAACATGCAGAGAAGTCCAAGATAGTGTTTTTTAGACTGGCTGCCACGAGCTGAATCGAATGCAGCCAAGAGCGAGCGTCTAGGACTTACGGTTCAGGAGTTATTCACAGAAACATGGTTCTGAACATGCTGCCAATTTCTCGCCTGGGAAACATGCAGAGAAGTCCAAGATAGTGTTTTTTAGACTGGCTGCCACGAGCTGAATCGAATGCAGCCAAGAGCGAGCGTCTAGGACTTACGGTTCAGGAGTTATTCACAGAAACATGGTTCTTTTACTGCCAGCCGCGAAAGCGAAAATAACCAAGATCGAGCGTCTAGGATTTACTTGTCAATAACTCGCCTGGGAAACATCCAGAGAAGTCAAACACAGTGCTCCTATACTAATTGCCAGGCGCTGAGACGAATGCCGCCAAGATCGAGCGTCTAGGACTTACGGTTCAGGAGTTATTCACAGAAACATGGTTCTGAACATGCTGCCAATTTCTCGCCTGGGAAACATGCAGAGAAGTCCAAGATAGTGTTTTTTAGACTGGCTGCCACGAGCTGAATCGAATGCAGCCAAGAGCGAGCGTCTAGGACTTACGGTTCAGGAGTTATTCACAGAAACATGGTTCTTTTACTGCCAGCCGCGAAAGCGAAAATAACCAAGATCGAGCGTCTAGGATTTACTTGTCAATAACTCGCCTGGGAAACATCCAGAGAAGTCAAACACAGTGCTCCTATACTAATTGCCAGGCGCTGAGACGAATGCCGCCAAGATCGAGCGTCTAGGACTTACGGTTCAAGAATTAGCTTTAGAAACATTTGCCTTAGGAACATGCAGAGAAGTCCAAGATAGTGTTTTTTAGACTGGCTGCCACGAGCTGAATCGAATGCAGCCAAGAGCGAGCGTCTAGGACTTACGGTTCAGGAGTTATTCACAGAAACATGGTTCTGAACATGCTGCCAATTGCTCGCCTGGGAAACATGCAGAGAAGTCCAAGATAGTGTTTTTTAGACTGGCTGCCACGAGCTGAATCGAATGCAGCCAAGAGCGAGCGTCTAGGACTTACGGTTCAGGAGTTATTCACAGAAACATGGTTCTGAACATGCTGCCAATTGCTCGCCTGGGAAACATGCAGAGAAGTCCAAGATAGTGTTTTTTAGACTGGCTGCCACGAGCTGAATCGAATGCAGCCAAGAGCGAGCGTCTAGGACTTACGGTTCAGGAGTTATTCACAGAAACATGGTTCTTTTACTGCCAGCCGCGAAAGCGAAAATAACCAAGATCGAGCGTCTAGGATTTACTTGTCAATAACTCGCCTGGGAAACATCCAGAGAAGTCAAACACAGTGCTCCTATACTAATTGCCAGGCGCTGAGACGAATGCCGCCAAGATCGAGCGTCTAGGACTTACGGTTCAGGAGTTATTCACAGAAACATGGTTCTGAACATGCTGCCAATTTCTCGCCTGGGAAACATGCAGAGAAGTCCAAGATAGTGTTTTTTAGACTGGCTGCCACGAGCTGAATCGAATGCAGCCAAGAGCGAGCGTCTAGGACTTACGGTTCAGGAGTTATTCACAGAAACATGGTTCTTTTACTGCCAGCCGCGAAAGCGAAAATAACCAAGATCGAGCGTCTAGGATTTACTTGTCAATAACTCGCCTGGGAAACATCCAGAGAAGTCAAACACAGTGCTCCTATACTAATTGCCAGGCGCTGAGCCGAATGCCGCCAAGATCGAGCGTCTAGGACTTACGGTTCAGGAGTTATTCACAGAAACATGGTTCTGAACATGCTGCCAATTTCTCGCCTGGGAAACATGCAGAGAAGTCCAAGATAGTGTTTTTTAGACTGGCTGCCACGAGCTGAATCGAATGCAGCCAAGAGCGAGCGTCTAGGACTTACGGTTCAGGAGTTATTCACAGAAACATGGTTCTTTTACTGCCAGCCGCGAAAGCGAAAATAACCAAGATCGAGCGTCTAGGATTTACTTGTCAATAACTCGCCTGGGAAACATCCAGAGAAGTCAAACACAGTGCTCCTATACTAATTGCCAGGCGCTGAGCCGAATGCCGCCAAGATCGAGCGTCTAGGACTTACGGTTCAGGAGTTATTCACAGAAACATGGTTCTGAACATGCTGCCAATTTCTCGCCTGGGAAACATGCAGAGAAGTCCAAGATAGTGTTTTTTAGACTGGCTGCCACGAGCTGAATCGAATGCAGCCAAGAGCGAGCGTCTAGGACTTACGGTTCAGGAGTTATTCACAGAAACATGGTTCTGAACATGCTGCCAATTGCTCGCCTGGGAAACATGCAGAGAAGTCCAAGATAGTGTTTTTTAGACTGGCTGCCACGAGCTGAATCGAATGCAGCCAAGAGCGAGCGTCTAGGACTTACGGTTCAGGAGTTATTCACAGAAACATGGTTCTGAACATGCTGCCAATTTCTCGCCTGGGAAACATGCAGAGAAGTCCAAGATAGTGTTTTTTAGACTGGCTGCCACGAGCTGAATCGAATGCAGCCAAGAGCGAGCGTCTAGGACTTACGGTTCAGGAGTTATTCACAGAAACATGGTTCTGAACATGCTGCCAATTTCTCGCCTGGGAAACATGCAGAGAAGTCCAAGATAGTGTTTTTTAGACTGGCTGCCACGAGCTGAATCGAATGCAGCCAAGAGCGAGCGTCTAGGACTTACGGTTCAGGAGTTATTCACAGAAACATGGTTCTGAACATGCTGCCAATTTCTCGCCTGGGAAACATGCAGAGAAGTCCAAGATAGTGTTTTTTAGACTGGCTGCCACGAGCTGAATCGAATGCAGCCAAGAGCGAGCGTCTAGGACTTACGGTTCAGGAGTTATTCACAGAAACATGGTTCTTTTACTGCCAGCCGCGAAAGCGAAAATAACCAAGATCGAGCGTCTAGGATTTACTTGTCAATAACTCGCCTGGGAAACATCCAGAGAAGTCAAACACAGTGCTCCTATACTAATTGCCAGGCGCTGAGACGAATGCCGCCAAGATCGAGCGTCTAGGACTTACGGTTCAAGAATTAGCTTTAGAAACATTTGCCTTAGGAACATGCAGAGAAGTCCAAGATAGTGTTTTTTAGACTGGCTGCCACGAGCTGAATCGAATGCAGCCAAGAGCGAGCGTCTGTGACTTACGGTTCAGGAGTTATTCACAGAAACATGGTTCTGAACATGCTGCCAATTGCTCGCCTGGGAAACATGCAGAGAAGTCCAAGATAGTGTTTTTTAGACTGGCTGCCACGAGCTGAATCGAATGCAGCCAAGAGCGAGCGTCTAGGACTTACGGTTCAGGAGTTATTCACAGAAACATGGTTCTGAACATGCTGCCAATTGCTCGCCTGGGAAACATGCAGAGAAGTCCAAGATAGTGTTTTTTAGACTGGCTGCCACGAGCTGAATCGAATGCAGCCAAGAGCGAGCGTCTAGGACTTACGGTTCAGGAGTTATTCACAGAAACATGGTTCTGAACATGCTGCCAATTGCTCGCCTGGGAAACATGCAGAGAAGTCCAAGATAGTGTTTTTTAGACTGGCTGCCACGAGCTGAATCGAATGCAGCCAAGAGCGAGCGTCTAGGACTTACGGTTCAGGAGTTATTCACAGAAACATGGTTCTGAACATGCTGCCAATTGCTCGCCTGGGAAACATGCAGAGAAGTCCAAGATAGTGTTTTTTAGACTGGCTGCCACGAGCTGAATCGAATGCAGCCAAGAGCGAGCGTCTAGGACTTACGGTTCAGGAGTTATTCACAGAAACATGGTTCTTTTACTGCCAGCCGCGAAAGCGAAAATAACCAAGATCGAGCGTCTAGGATTTACTTGTCAATAACTCGCCTGGGAAACATCCAGAGAAGTCAAACACAGTGCTCCTATACTAATTGCCAGGCGCTGAGACGAATGCCGCCAAGATCGAGCGTCTAGGACTTACGGTTCAGGAGTTATTCACAGAAACATGGTTCTGAACATGCTGCCAATTTCTCGCCTGGGAAACATGCAGAGAAGTCCAAGATAGTGTTTTTTAGACTGGCTGCCACGAGCTGAATCGAATGCAGCCAAGAGCGAGCGTCTAGGACTTACGGTTCAGGAGTTATTCACAGAAACATGGTTCTTTTACTGCCAGCCGCGAAAGCGAAAATAACCAAGATCGAGCGTCTAGGATTTACTTGTCAATAACTCGCCTGGGAAACATCCAGAGAAGTCAAACACAGTGCTCCTATACTAATTGCCAGGCGCTGAGACGAATGCCGCCAAGATCGAGCGTCTAGGACTTACGGTTCAGGAGTTATTCACAGAAACATGGTTCTGAACATGCTGCCAATTTCTCGCCTGGGAAACATGCAGAGAAGTCCAAGATAGTGTTTTTTAGACTGGCTGCCACGAGCTGAATCGAATGCAGCCAAGAGCGAGCGTCTAGGACTTACGGTTCAGGAGTTATTCACAGAAACATGGTTCTTTTACTGCCAGCCGCGAAAGCGAAAATAACCAAGATCGAGCGTCTAGGATTTACTTGTCAATAACTCGCCTGGGAAACATCCAGAGAAGTCAAACACAGTGCTCCTATACTAATTGCCAGGCGCTGAGACGAATGCCGCCAAGATCGAGCGTCTAGGACTTACGGTTCAGGAGTTATTCACAGAAACATGGTTCTGAACATGCTGCCAATTTCTCGCCTGGGAAACATGCAGAGAAGTCCAAGATAGTGTTTTTTAGACTGGCTGCCACGAGCTGAATCGAATGCAGCCAAGAGCGAGCGTCTAGGACTTACGGTTCAGGAGTTATTCACAGAAACATGGTTCTGAACATGCTGCCAATTGCTCGCCTGGGAAACATGCAGAGAAGTCCAAGATAGTGTTTTTTAGACTGGCTGCCACGAGCTGAATCGAATGCAGCCAAGAGCGAGCGTCTAGGACTTACGGTTCAGGAGTTATTCACAGAAACATGGTTCTGAACATGCTGCCAATTTCTCGCCTGGGAAACATGCAGAGAAGTCCAAGATAGTGTTTTTTAGACTGGCTGCCACGAGCTGAATCGAATGCAGCCAAGAGCGAGCGTCTAGGACTTACGGTTCAGGAGTTATTCACAGAAACATGGTTCTGAACATGCTGCGCTCGCCTGGGAAACATGCAGAGAAGTCCAAGATAGTGTTTTTTAGACTGGCTGCCACGAGCTGAATCGAATGCAGCCAAGAGCGAGCGTCTAGGACTTACGGTTCAGGAGTTATTCACAGAAACATGGTTCTGAACATGCTGCCAATTTCTCGCCTGGGAAACATGCAGAGAAGTCCAAGATAGTGTTTTTTAGACTGGCTGCCACGAGCTGAATCGAATGCAGCCAAGAGCGAGCGTCTAGGACTTACGGTTCAGGAGTTATTCACAGAAACATGGTTCTTTTACTGCCAGCCGCGAAAGCGAAAATAACCAAGATCGAGCGTCTAGGATTTACTTGTCAATAACTCGCCTGGGAAACATCCAGAGAAGTCAAACACAGTGCTCCTATACTAATTGCCAGGCGCTGAGACGAATGCCGCCAAGATCGAGCGTCTAGGACTTACGGTTCAGGAGTTATTCACAGAAACATGGTTCTGAACATGCTGCCAATTTCTCGCCTGGGAAACATGCAGAGAAGTCCAAGATAGTGTTTTTTAGACTGGCTGCCACGAGCTGAATCGAATGCAGCCAAGAGCGAGCGTCTAGGACTTACGGTTCAGGAGTTATTCACAGAAACATGGTTCTTTTACTGCCAGCCGCGAAAGCGAAAATAACCAAGATCGAGCGTCTAGGATTTACTTGTCAATAACTCGCCTGGGAAACATCCAGAGAAGTCAAACACAGTGCTCCTATACTAATTGCCAGGCGCTGAGACGAATGCCGCCAAGATCGAGCGTCTAGGACTTACGGTTCAAGAATTAGCTTTAGAAACATTTGCCTTAGGAACATGCAGAGAAGTCCAAGATAGTGTTTTTTAGACTGGCTGCCACGAGCTGAATCGAATGCAGCCAAGAGCGAGCGTCTAGGACTTACGGTTCAGGAGTTATTCACAGAAACATGGTTCTGAACATGCTGCCAATTGCTCGCCTGGGAAACATGCAGAGAAGTCCAAGATAGTGTTTTTTAGACTGGCTGCCACGAGCTGAATCGAATGCAGCCAAGAGCGAGCGTCTAGGACTTACGGTTCAGGAGTTATTCACAGAAACATGGTTCTGAACATGCTGCCAATTGCTCGCCTGGGAAACATGCAGAGAAGTCCAAGATAGTGTTTTTTAGACTGGCTGCCACGAGCTGAATCGAATGCAGCCAAGAGCGAGCGTCTAGGACTTACGGTTCAGGAGTTATTCACAGAAACATGGTTCTTTTACTGCCAGCCGCGAAAGCGAAAATAACCAAGATCGAGCGTCTAGGATTTACTTGTCAATAACTCGCCTGGGAAACATCCAGAGAAGTCAAACACAGTGCTCCTATACTAATTGCCAGGCGCTGAGACGAATGCCGCCAAGATCGAGCGTCTAGGACTTACGGTTCAGGAGTTATTCACAGAAACATGGTTCTGAACATGCTGCCAATTTCTCGCCTGGGAAACATGCAGAGAAGTCCAAGATAGTGTTTTTTAGACTGGCTGCCACGAGCTGAATCGAATGCAGCCAAGAGCGAGCGTCTAGGACTTACGGTTCAGGAGTTATTCACAGAAACATGGTTCTTTTACTGCCAGCCGCGAAAGCGAAAATAACCAAGATCGAGCGTCTAGGATTTACTTGTCAATAACTCGCCTGGGAAACATCCAGAGAAGTCAAACACAGTGCTCCTATACTAATTGCCAGGCGCTGAGACGAATGCCGCCAAGATCGAGCGTCTAGGACTTACGGTTCAGGAGTTATTCACAGAAACATGGTTCTGAACATGCTGCCAATTTCTCGCCTGGGAAACATGCAGAGAAGTCCAAGATAGTGTTTTTTAGACTGGCTGCCACGAGCTGAATCGAATGCAGCCAAGAGCGAGCGTCTAGGACTTACGGTTCAGGAGTTATTCACAGAAACATGGTTCTGAACATGCTGCCAATTGCTCGCCTGGGAAACATGCAGAGAAGTCCAAGATAGTGTTTTTTAGACTGGCTGCCACGAGCTGAATCGAATGCAGCCAAGAGCGAGCGTCTAGGACTTACGGTTCAGGAGTTATTCACAGAAACATGGTTCTGAACATGCTGCCAATTTCTCGCCTGGGAAACATGCAGAGAAGTCCAAGATAGTGTTTTTTAGACTGGCTGCCACGAGCTGAATCGAATGCAGCCAAGAGCGAGCGTCTAGGACTTACGGTTCAGGAGTTATTCACAGAAACATGGTTCTGAACATGCTGCCAATTTCTCGCCTGGGAAACATGCAGAGAAGTCCAAGATAGTGTTTTTTAGACTGGCTGCCACGAGCTGAATCGAATGCAGCCAAGAGCGAGCGTCTAGGACTTACGGTTCAGGAGTTATTCACAGAAACATGGTTCTGAACATGCTGCCAATTTCTCGCCTGGGAAACATGCAGAGAAGTCCAAGATAGTGTTTTTTAGACTGGCTGCCACGAGCTGAATCGAATGCAGCCAAGAGCGAGCGTCTAGGACTTACGGTTCAGGAGTTATTCACAGAAACATGGTTCTTTTACTGCCAGCCGCGAAAGCGAAAATAACCAAGATCGAGCGTCTAGGATTTACTTGTCAATAACTCGCCTGGGAAACATCCAGAGAAGTCAAACACAGTGCTCCTATACTAATTGCCAGGCGCTGAGACGAATGCCGCCAAGATCGAGCGTCTAGGACTTACGGTTCAAGAATTAGCTTTAGAAACATTTGCCTTAGGAACATGCAGAGAAGTCCAAGATAGTGTTTTTTAGACTGGCTGCCACGAGCTGAATCGAATGCAGCCAAGAGCGAGCGTCTAGGACTTACGGTTCAGGAGTTATTCACAGAAACATGGTTCTGAACATGCTGCCAATTTCTCGCCTGGGAAACATGCAGAGAAGTCCAAGATAGTGTTTTTTAGACTGGCTGCCACGAGCTGAATCGAATGCAGCCAAGAGCGAGCGTCTAGGACTTACGGTTCAGGAGTTATTCACAGAAACATGGTTCTGAACATGCTGCCAATTTCTCGCCTGGGAAACATGCAGAGAAGTCCAAGATAGTGTTTTTTAGACTGGCTGCCACGAGCTGAATCGAATGCAGCCAAGAGCGAGCGTCTAGGACTTACGGTTCAGGAGTTATTCACAGAAACATGGTTCTTTTACTGCCAGCCGCGAAAGCGAAAATAACCAAGATCGAGCGTCTAGGATTTACTTGTCAATAACTCGCCTGGGAAACATCCAGAGAAGTCAAACACAGTGCTCCTATACTAATTGCCAGGCGCTGAGACGAATGCCGCCAAGATCGAGCGTCTAGGACTTACGGTTCAGGAGTTATTCACAGAAACATGGTTCTGAACATGCTGCCAATTTCTCGCCTGGGAAACATGCAGAGAAGTCCAAGATAGTGTTTTTTAGACTGGCTGCCACGAGCTGAATCGAATGCAGCCAAGAGCGAGCGTCTAGGACTTACGGTTCAGGAGTTATTCACAGAAACATGGTTCTTTTACTGCCAGCCGCAAAAGCGAAAATAACCAAGATCGAGCGTCTAGGATTTACTTGTCAATAACTCGCCTGGGAAACATCCAGAGAAGTCAAACACAGTGCTCCTATACTAATTGCCAGGCGCTGAGACGAATGCCGCCAAGATCGAGCGTCTAGGACTTACGGTTCAGGAGTTATTCACAGAAACATGGTTCTGAACATGCTGCCAATTTCTCGCCTGGGAAACATGCAGAGAAGTCCAAGATAGTGTTTTTTAGACTGGCTGCCACGAGCTGAATCGAATGCAGCCAAGAGCGAGCGTCTAGGACTTACGGTTCAGGAGTTATTCACAGAAACATGGTTCTTTTACTGCCAGCCGCGAAAGCGAAAATAACCAAGATCGAGCGTCTAGGATTTACTTGTCAATAACTCGCCTGGGAAACATCCAGAGAAGTCAAACACAGTGCTCCTATACTAATTGCCAGGCGCTGAGACGAATGCCGCCAAGATCGAGCGTCTAGGACTTACGGTTCAGGAGTTATTCACAGAAACATGGTTCTGAACATGCTGCCAATTTCTCGCCTGGGAAACATGCAGAGAAGTCCAAGATAGTGTTTTTTAGACTGGCTGCCACGAGCTGAATCGAATGCAGCCAAGAGCGAGCGTCTAGGACTTACGGTTCAGGAGTTATTCACAGAAACATGGTTCTGAACATGCTGCCAATTGCTCGCCTGGGAAACATGCAGAGAAGTCCAAGATAGTGTTTTTTAGACTGGCTGCCACGAGCTGAATCGAATGCAGCCAAGAGCGAGCGTCTAGGACTTACGGTTCAGGAGTTATTCACAGAAACATGGTTCTGAACATGCTGCCAATTTCTCGCCTGGGAAACATGCAGAGAAGTCCAAGATAGTGTTTTTTAGACTGGCTGCCACGAGCTGAATCGAATGCAGCCAAGAGCGAGCGTCTAGGACTTACGGTTCAGGAGTTATTCACAGAAACATGGTTCTGAACATGCTGCCAATTTCTCGCCTGGGAAACATGCAGAGAAGTCCAAGATAGTGTTTTTTAGACTGGCTGCCACGAGCTGAATCGAATGCAGCCAAGAGCGAGCGTCTAGGACTTACGGTTCAGGAGTTATTCACAGAAACATGGTTCTGAACATGCTGCCAATTTCTCGCCTGGGAAACATGCAGAGAAGTCCAAGATAGTGTTTTTTAGACTGGCTGCCACGAGCTGAATCGAATGCAGCCAAGAGCGAGCGTCTAGGACTTACGGTTCAGGAGTTATTCACAGAAACATGGTTCTTTTACTGCCAGCCGCGAAAGCGAAAATAACCAAGATCGAGCGTCTAGGATTTACTTGTCAATAACTCGCCTGGGAAACATCCAGAGAAGTCAAACACAGTGCTCCTATACTAATTGCCAGGCGCTGAGACGAATGCCGCCAAGATCGAGCGTCTAGGACTTACGGTTCAAGAATTAGCTTTAGAAACATTTGCCTTAGGAACATGCAGAGAAGTCCAAGATAGTGTTTTTTAGACTGGCTGCCACGAGCTGAATCGAATGCAGCCAAGAGCGAGCGTCTGTGACTTACGGTTCAGGAGTTATTCACAGAAACATGGTTCTGAACATGCTGCCAATTGCTCGCCTGGGAAACATGCAGAGAAGTCCAAGATAGTGTTTTTTAGACTGGCTGCCACGAGCTGAATCGAATGCAGCCAAGAGCGAGCGTCTAGGACTTACGGTTCAGGAGTTATTCACAGAAACATGGTTCTGAACATGCTGCCAATTTCTCGCCTGGGAAACATGCAGAGAAGTCCAAGATAGTGTTTTTTAGACTGGCTGCCACGAGCTGAATCGAATGCAGCCAAGAGCGAGCGTCTAGGACTTACGGTTCAGGAGTTATTCACAGAAACATGGTTCTGAACATGCTGCCAATTTCTCGCCTGGGAAACATGCAGAGAAGTCCAAGATAGTGTTTTTTAGACTGGCTGCCACGAGCTGAATCGAATGCAGCCAAGAGCGAGCGTCTAGGACTTACGGTTCAGGAGTTATTCACAGAAACATGGTTCTTTTACTGCCAGCCGCGAAAGCGAAAATAACCAAGATCGAGCGTCTAGGATTTACTTGTCAATAACTCGCCTGGGAAACATCCAGAGAAGTCAAACACAGTGCTCCTATACTAATTGCCAGGCGCTGAGACGAATGCCGCCAAGATCGAGCGTCTAGGACTTACGGTTCAAGAATTAGCTTTAGAAACATTTGCCTTAGGAACATGCAGAGAAGTCCAAGATAGTGTTTTTTAGACTGGCTGCCACGAGCTGAATCGAATGCAGCCAAGAGCGAGCGTCTGTGACTTACGGTTCAGGAGTTATTCACAGAAACATGGTTCTGAACATGCTGCCAATTGCTCGCCTGGGAAACATGCAGAGAAGTCCAAGATAGTGTTTTTTAGACTGGCTGCCACGAGCTGAATCGAATGCAGCCAAGAGCGAGCGTCTAGGACTTACGGTTCAGGAGTTATTCACAGAAACATGGTTCTGAACATGCTGCCAATTGCTCGCCTGGGAAACATGCAGAGAAGTCCAAGATAGTGTTTTTTAGACTGGCTGCCACGAGCTGAATCGAATGCAGCCAAGAGCGAGCGTCTAGGACTTACGGTTCAGGAGTTATTCACAGAAACATGGTTCTGAACATGCTGCCAATTGCTCGCCTGGGAAACATGCAGAGAAGTCCAAGATAGTGTTTTTTAGACTGGCTGCCACGAGCTGAATCGAATGCAGCCAAGAGCGAGCGTCTAGGACTTACGGTTCAGGAGTTATTCACAGAAACATGGTTCTGAACATGCTGCCAATTGCTCGCCTGGGAAACATGCAGAGAAGTCCAAGATAGTGTTTTTTAGACTGGCTGCCACGAGCTGAATCGAATGCAGCCAAGAGCGAGCGTCTAGGACTTACGGTTCAGGAGTTATTCACAGAAACATGGTTCTTTTACTGCCAGCCGCGAAAGCGAAAATAACCAAGATCGAGCGTCTAGGATTTACTTGTCAATAACTCGCCTGGGAAACATCCAGAGAAGTCAAACACAGTGCTCCTATACTAATTGCCAGGCGCTGAGACGAATGCCGCCAAGATCGAGCGTCTAGGACTTACGGTTCAAGAATTAGCTTTAGAAACATTTGCCTTAGGAACATGCAGAGAAGTCCAAGATAGTGTTTTTTAGACTGGCTGCCACGAGCTGAATCGAATGCAGCCAAGAGCGAGCGTCTGTGACTTACGGTTCAGGAGTTATTCACAGAAACATGGTTCTGAACATGCTGCCAATTGCTCGCCTGGGAAACATGCAGAGAAGTCCAAGATAGTGTTTTTTAGACTGGCTGCCACGAGCTGAATCGAATGCAGCCAAGAGCGAGCGTCTAGGACTTACGGTTCAGGAGTTATTCACAGAAACATGGTTCTGAACATGCTGCCAATTGCTCGCCTGGGAAACATGCAGAGAAGTCCAAGATAGTGTTTTTTAGACTGGCTGCCACGAGCTGAATCGAATGCAGCCAAGAGCGAGCGTCTAGGACTTACGGTTCAGGAGTTATTCACAGAAACATGGTTCTGAACATGCTGCCAATTGCTCGCCTGGGAAACATGCAGAGAAGTCCAAGATAGTGTTTTTTAGACTGGCTGCCACGAGCTGAATCGAATGCAGCCAAGAGCGAGCGTCTAGGACTTACGGTTCAGGAGTTATTCACAGAAACATGGTTCTGAACATGCTGCCAATTTCTCGCCTGGGAAACATGCAGAGAAGTCCAAGATAGTGTTTTTTAGACTGGCTGCCACGAGCTGAATCGAATGCAGCCAAGAGCGAGCGTCTAGGACTTACGGTTCAGGAGTTATTCACAGAAACATGGTTCTGAACATGCTGCCAATTGCTCGCCTGGGAAACATGCAGAGAAGTCCAAGATAGTATTTTTTAGACTGGCTGCCACGAGCTGAATCGAATGCAGCCAAGAGCGAGCGTCTAGGACTTACGGTTCAGGAGTTATTCACAGAAACATGGTTCTGAACATGCTGCCAATTTCTCGCCTGGGAAACATGCAGAGAAGTCCAAGATAGTGTTTTTTAGACTGGCTGCCACGAGCTGAATCGAATGCAGCCAAGAGCGAGCGTCTAGGACTTACGGTTCAGGAGTTATTCACAGAAACATGGTTCTGAACATGCTGCCAATTGCTCGCCTGGGAAACATGCAGAGAAGTCCAAGATAGTGTTTTTTAGACTGGCTGCCACGAGCTGAATCGAATGCAGCCAAGAGCGAGCGTCTAGGACTTACGGTTCAGGAGTTATTCACAGAAACATGGTTCTGAACATGCTGCCAATTTCTCGCCTGGGAAACATGCAGAGAAGTCCAAGATAGTGTTTTTTAGACTGGCTGCCACGAGCTGAATCGAATGCCAGCCAAGAGCGAGCGTCTAGGACTTACGGTTCAGGAGTTATTCACAGAAACATGGTTCTGAACATGCTGCCAATTTCTCGCCTGGGAAACATGCAGAGAAGTCCAAGATAGTGTTTTTTAGACTGGCTGCCACGAGCTGAATCGAATGCAGCCAAGAGCGAGCGTCTAGGACTTACGGTTCAGGAGTTATTCACAGAAACATGGTTCTTTTACTGCCAGCCGCGAAAGCGAAAATAACCAAGATCGAGCGTCTAGGATTTACTTGTCAATAACTCGCCTGGGAAACATCCAGAGAAGTCAAACACAGTGCTCCTATACTAATTGCCAGGCGCTGAGACGAATGCCGCCAAGATCGAGCGTCTAGGACTTACGGTTCAGGAGTTATTCACAGAAACATGGTTCTGAACATGCTGCCAATTTCTCGTCTGGGAAACATGCAGAGAAGTCCAAGATAGTGTTTTTTAGACTGGCTGCCACGAGCTGAATCGAATGCAGCCAAGAGCGAGCGTCTAGGACTTACGGTTCAGGAGTTATTCACAGAAACATGGTTCTTTTACTGCCAGCCGCGAAAGCGAAAATAACCAAGATCGAGCGTCTAGGATTTACTTGTCAATAACTCGCCTGGGAAACATCCAGAGAAGTCAAACACAGTGCTCCTATACTAATTGCCAGGCGCTGAGACGAATGCCGCCAAGATCGAGCGTCTAGGACTTACGGTTCAGGAGTTATTCACAGAAACATGGTTCTGAACATGCTGCCAATTTCTCGCCTGGGAACATGCAGAGAAGTCCAAGATAGTGTTTTTTAGACTGGCTGCCACGAGCTGAATCGAATGCAGCCAAGAGCGAGCGTCTAGGACTTACGGTTCAGGAGTTATTCACAGAAACATGGTTCTGAACATGCTGCCAATTTCTCGCCTGGGAAACATGCAGATAAGTCCAAGATAGTGTTTTTTAGACTGGCTGCCACGAGCTGAATCGAATGCAGCCAAGAGCGAGCGTCTAGGACTTACGGTTCAGGAGTTATTCACAGAAACATGGTTCTGAACATGCTGCCAATTGCTCGCCTGGGAAACATGCAGAGAAGTCCAAGATAGTGTTTTTTAGACTGGCTGCCACGAGCTGAATCGAATGCAGCCAAGAGCGAGCGTCTAGGACTTACGGTTCAGGAGTTATTCACAGAAACATGGTTCTTTTACTGCCAGCCGCGAAAGCGAAAATAACCAAGATCGAGCGTCTAGGATTTACTTGTCAATAACTCGCCTGGGAAACATCCAGAGAAGTCAAACACAGTGCTCCTATACTAATTGCCAGGCGCTGAGACGAATGCCGCCAAGATCGAGCGTCTAGGACTTACGGTTCAGGAGTTATTCACAGAAACATGGTTCTGAACATGCTGCCAATTTCTCGCCTGGGAAACATGCAGAGAAGTCCAAGATAGTGTTTTTTAGACTGGCTGCCACGAGCTGAATCGAATGCAGCCAAGAGCGAGCGTCTAGGACTTACGGTTCAGGAGTTATTCACAGAAACATGGTTCTTTTACTGCCAGCCGCGAAAGCGAAAATAACCAAGATCGAGCGTCTAGGATTTACTTGTCAATAACTCGCCTGGGAAACATCCAGAGAAGTCAAACACAGTGCTCCTATACTAATTGCCAGGCGCTGAGACGAATGCCGCCAAGATCGAGCGTCTAGGACTTACGGTTCAGGAGTTATTCACAGAAACATGGTTCTGAACATGCTGCCAATTTCTCGCCTGGGAAACATGCAGAGAAGTCCAAGATAGTGTTTTTTAGACTGGCTGCCACGAGCTGAATCGAATGCAGCCAAGAGCGAGCGTCTAGGACTTACGGTTCAGGAGTTATTCACAGAAACATGGTTCTGAACATGCTGCCAATTGCTCGCCTGGGAAACATGCAGAGAAGTCCAAGATAGTGTTTTTTAGACTGGCTGCCACGAGCTGAATCGAATGCAGCCAAGAGCGAGCGTCTAGGACTTACGGTTCAGGAGTTATTCACAGAAACATGGTTCTGAACATGCTGCCAATTTCTCGCCTGGGAAACATGCAGAGAAGTCCAAGATAGTGTTTTTTAGACTGGCTGCCACGAGCTGAATCGAATGCAGCCAAGAGCGAGCGTCTAGGACTTACGGTTCAGGAGTTATTCACAGAAACATGGTTCTGAACATGCTGCCAATTGCTCGCCTGGGAAGCATGCAGAGAAGTCCAAGATAGTGTTTTTTAGACTGGCTGCCACGAGCTGAATCGAATGCAGCCAAGAGCGAGCGTCTAGGACTTACGGTTCAGGAGTTATTCACAGAAACATGGTTCTGAACATGCTGCCAATTTCTCGCCTGGGAAACAAGCAGAGAAGTCCAAGATAGTGTTTTTTAGACTGGCTGCCACGAGCTGAATCGAATGCAGCCAAGAGCGAGCGTCTAGGACTTACGGTTCAGGAGTTATTCACAGAAACATGGTTCTTTTACTGCCAGCCGCGAAAGCGAAAATAACCAAGCTCGAGCGTCTAGGATTTACTTGTCAATAACTCGCCTGGGAAACATCCAGAGAAGTCAAACACAGTGCTCCTATACTAATTGCCAGGCGCTGAGACGAATGCCGCCAAGATCGAGCGTCTAGGACTTACGGTTCAGGAGTTATTCACAGAAACATGGTTCTGAACATGCTGCCAATTTCTCGCCTGGGAAACATGCAGAGAAGTCCAAGATAGTGTTTTTTAGACTGGCTGCCACGAGCTGAATCGAATGCAGCCAAGAGCGAGCGTCTAGGACTTACGGTTCAGGAGTTATTCACAGAAACATGGTTCTTTTACTGCCAGCCGCAAAAGCGAAAATAACCAAGATCGAGCGTCTAGGATTTACTTGTCAATAACTCGCCTGGGAAACATCCAGAGAAGTCAAACACAGTGCTCCTATACTAATTGCCAGGCGCTGAGACGAATGCCGCCAAGATCGAGCGTCTAGGACTTACGGTTCAAGAATTAGCTTTAGAAACATTTGCCTTAGGAACATGCAGAGAAGTCCAAGATAGTGTTTTTTAGACTGGCTGCCACGAGCTGAATCGAATGCAGCCAAGAGCGAGCGTCTAGGACTTACGGTTCAGGAGTTATTCACAGAAACATGGTTCTGAACATGCTGCCAATTGCTCGCCTGGGAAACATGCAGAGAAGTCCAAGATAGTGTTTTTTAGACTGGCTGCCACGAGCTGAATCGAATGCAGCCAAGAGCGAGCGTCTAGGACTTACGGTTCAGGAGTTATTCACAGAAACATGGTTCTTTTACTGCCAGCCGCGAAAGCGAAAATAACCAAGATCGAGCGTCTAGGATTTACTTGTCAATAACTCGCCTGGGAAACATCCAGAGAAGTCAAACACAGTGCTCCTATACTAATTGCCAGGCGCTGAGACGAATGCCGCCAAGATCGAGCGTCTAGGACTTACGGTTCAAGAATTAGCTTTAGAAACATTTGCCTTAGGAACATGCAGAGAAGTCCAAGATAGTGTTTTTTAGACTGGCTGCCACGAGCTGAATCGAATGCAGCCAAGAGCGAGCGTCTAGGACTTACGGTTCAGGAGTTATTCACAGAAACATGGTTCTGAACATGCTGCCAATTTCTCGCCTGGGAAACATGCAGAGAAGTCCAAGATAGTGTTTTTTAGACTGGCTGCCACGAGCTGAATCGAATGCAGCCAAGAGCGAGCGTCTAGGACTTACGGTTCAGGAGTTATTCACAGAAACATGGTTCTGAACATGCTGCCAATTTCTCGCCTGGGAAACATGCAGAGAAGTCCAAGATAGTGTTTTTTAGACTGGCTGCCACGAGCTGAATCGAATGCAGCCAAGAGCGAGCGTCTAGGACTTACGGTTCAGGAGTTATTCACAGAAACATGGTTCTGAACATGCTGCCAATTTCTCGCCTGGGAAACATGCAGAGAAGTCCAAGATAGTGTTTTTTAGACTGGCTGCCACGAGCTGAATCGAATGCAGCCAAGAGCGAGCGTCTAGGACTTACGGTTCAGGAGTTATTCACAGAAACATGGTTCTTTTACTGCCAGCCGCGAAAGCGAAAATAACCAAGATCGAGCGTCTAGGATTTACTTGTCAATAACTCGCCTGGGAAACATCCAGAGAAGTCAAACACAGTGCTCCTATACTAATTGCCAGGCGCTGAGACGAATGCCGCCAAGATCGAGCGTCTAGGACTTACGGTTCAAGAATTAGCTTTAGAAACATTTGCCTTAGGAACATGCAGAGAAGTCCAAGATAGTGTTTTTTAGACTGGCTGCCACGAGCTGAATCGAATGCAGCCAAGAGCGAGCGTCTAGGACTTACGGTTCAGGAGTTATTCACAGAAACATGGTTCTGAACATGCTGCCAATTGCTCGCCTGGGAAACATGCAGAGAAGTCCAAGATAGTGTTTTTTAGACTGGCTGCCACGAGCTGAATCGAATGCAGCCAAGAGCGAGCGTCTAGGACTTACGGTTCAGGAGTTATTCACAGAAACATGGTTCTTTTACTGCCAGCCGCGAAAGCGAAAATAACCAAGATCGAGCGTCTAGGATTTACTTGTCAATAACTCGCCTGGGAAACATCCAGAGAAGTCAAACACAGTGCTCCTATACTAATTGCCAGGCGCTGAGACGAATGCCGCCAAGATCGAGCGTCTAGGACTTACGGTTCAAGAATTAGCTTTAGAAACATTTGCCTTAGGAACATGCAGAGAAGTCCAAGATAGTGTTTTTTAGACTGGCTGCCACGAGCTGAATCGAATGCAGCCAAGAGCGAGCGTCTGTGACTTACGGTTCAGGAGTTATTCACAGAAACATGGTTCTGAACATGCTGCCAATTGCTCGCCTGGGAAACATGCAGAGAAGTCCAAGATAGTGTTTTTTAGACTGGCTGCCACGAGCTGAATCGAATGCAGCCAAGAGCGAGCGTCTAGGACTTACGGTTCAGGAGTTATTCACAGAAACATGGTTCTGAACATGCTGCCAATTGCTCGCCTGGGAAACATGCAGAGAAGTCCAAGATAGTGTTTTTTAGACTGGCTGCCACGAGCTGAATCGAATGCAGCCAAGAGCGAGCGTCTAGGACTTACGGTTCAGGAGTTATTCACAGAAACATGGTTCTGAACATGCTGCCAATTTCTCGCCTGGGAAACATGCAGAGAAGTCCAAGATAGTGTTTTTTAGACTGGCTGCCACGAGCTGAATCGAATGCAGCCAAGAGCGAGCGTCTAGGACTTACGGTTCAGGAGTTATTCACAGAAACATGGTTCTGAACATGCTGCCAATTGCTCGCCTGGGAAACATGCAGAGAAGTCCAAGATAGTGTTTTTTAGACTGGCTGCCACGAGCTGAATCGAATGCAGCCAAGAGCGAGCGTCTAGGACTTACGGTTCAGGAGTTATTCACAGAAACATGGTTCTGAACATGCTGCCAATTTCTCGCCTGGGAAACATGCAGAGAAGTCCAAGATAGTGTTTTTTAGACTGGCTGCCACGAGCTGAATCGAATGCAGCCAAGAGCGAGCGTCTAGGACTTACGGTTCAGGAGTTATTCACAGAAACATGGTTCTGAACATGCTGCCAATTTCTCGCCTGGGAAACATGCAGAGAAGTCCAAGATAGTGTTTTTTAGACTGGCTGCCACGAGCTGAATCGAATGCAGCCAAGAGCGAGCGTCTAGGACTTACGGTTCAGGAGTTATTCACAGAAACATGGTTCTTTTACTGCCAGCCGCGAAAGCGAAAATAACCAAGATCGAGCGTCTAGGATTTACTTGTCAATAACTCGCCTGGGAAACATCCAGAGAAGTCAAACACAGTGCTCCTATACTAATTGCCAGGCGCTGAGACGAATGCCGCCAAGATCGAGCGTCTAGGACTTACGGTTCAAGAATTAGCTTTAGAAACATTTGCCTTAGGAACATGCAGAGAAGTCCAAGATAGTGTTTTTTAGACTGGCTGCCACGAGCTGAATCGAATGCAGCCAAGAGCGAGCGTCTAGGACTTACGGTTCAGGAGTTATTCACAGAAACATGGTTCTGAACATGCTGCCAATTGCTCGCCTGGGAAACATGCAGAGAAGTCCAAGATAGTGTTTTTTAGACTGGCTGCCACGAGCTGAATCGAATGCAGCCAAGAGCGAGCGTCTAGGACTTACGGTTCAGGAGTTATTCACAGAAACATGGTTCTTTTACTGCCAGCCGCGAAAGCGAAAATAACCAAGATCGAGCGTCTAGGATTTACTTGTCAATAACTCGCCTGGGAAACATCCAGAGAAGTCAAACACAGTGCTCCTATACTAATTGCCAGGCGCTGAGACGAATGCCGCCAAGATCGAGCGTCTAGGACTTACGGTTCAAGAATTAGCTTTAGAAACATTTGCCTTAGGAACATGCAGAGAAGTCCAAGATAGTGTTTTTTAGACTGGCTGCCACGAGCTGAATCGAATGCAGCCAAGAGCGAGCGTCTGTGACTTACGGTTCAGGAGTTATTCACAGAAACATGGTTCTGAACATGCTGCCAATTGCTCGCCTGGGAAACATGCAGAGAAGTCCAAGATAGTGTTTTTTAGACTGGCTGCCACGAGCTGAATCGAATGCAGCCAAGAGCGAGCGTCTAGGACTTACGGTTCAGGAGTTATTCACAGAAACATGGTTCTGAACATGCTGCCAATTGCTCGCCTGGGAAACATGCAGAGAAGTCCAAGATAGTGTTTTTTAGACTGGCTGCCACGAGCTGAATCGAATGCAGCCAAGAGCGAGCGTCTAGGACTTACGGTTCAGGAGTTATTCACAGAAACATGGTTCTGAACATGCTGCCAATTGCTCGCCTGGGAAACATGCAGAGAAGTCCAAGATAGTGTTTTTTAGACTGGCTGCCACGAGCTGAATCGAATGCAGCAAAGAGCGAGCGTCTAGGACTTACGGTTCAGGAGTTATTCACAGAAACATGGTTCTGAACATGCTGCCAATTGCTCGCCTGGGAAACATGCAGAGAAGTCCAAGATAGTGTTTTTTAGACTGGCTGCCACGAGCTGAATCGAATGCAGCCAAGAGCGAGCGTCTAGGACTTACGGTTCAGGAGTTATTCACAGAAACATGGTTCTTTTACTGCCAGCCGCGAAAGCGAAAATAACCAAGATCGAGCGTCTAGGATTTACTTGTCAATAACTCGCCTGGGAAACATCCAGAGAAGTCAAACACAGTGCTCCTATACTAATTGCCAGGCGCTGAGACGAATGCCGCCAAGATCGAGCGTCTAGGACTTACGGTTCAGGAGTTATTCACAGAAACATGGTTCTGAACATGCTGCCAATTTCTCGCCTGGGAAACATGCAGAGAAGTCCAAGATAGTGTTTTTTAGACTGGCTGCCACGAGCTGAATCGAATGCAGCCAAGAGCGAGCGTCTAGGACTTACGGTTCAGGAGTTATTCACAGAAACATGGTTCTTTTACTGCCAGCCGCGAAAGCGAAAATAACCAAGATCGAGCGTCTAGGATTTACTTGTCAATAACTCGCCTGGGAAACATCCAGAGAAGTCAAACACAGTGCTCCTATACTAATTGCCAGGCGCTGAGACGAATGCCGCCAAGATCGAGCGTCTAGGACTTACGGTTCAGGAGTTATTCACAGAAACATGGTTCTGAACATGCTGCCAATTTCTCGCCTGGGAAACATGCAGAGAAGTCCAAGATAGTGTTTTTTAGACTGGCTGCCACGAGCTGAATCGAATGCAGCCAAGAGCGAGCGTCTAGGACTTACGGTTCAGGAGTTATTCACAGAAACATGGTTCTGAACATGCTGCCAATTGCTCGCCTGGGAAACATGCAGAGAAGTCCAAGATAGTGTTTTTTAGACTGGCTGCCACGAGCTGAATCGAATGCAGCCAAGAGCGAGCGTCTAGGACTTACGGTTCAGGAGTTATTCACAGAAACATGGTTCTGAACATGCTGCCAATTTCTCGCCTGGGAAACATGCAGAGAAGTCCAAGATAGTGTTTTTTAGACTGGCTGCCACGAGCTGAATCGAATGCAGCCAAGAGCGAGCGTCTAGGACTTACGGTTCAGGAGTTATTCACAGAAACATGGTTCTGAACATGCTGCCAATTGCTCGCCTGGGAAACATGCAGAGAAGTCCAAGATAGTGTTTTTTAGACTGGCTGCCACGAGCTGAATCGAATGCAGCCAAGAGCGAGCGTCTAGGACTTACGGTTCAGGAGTTATTCACAGAAACATGGTTCTGAACATGCTGCCAATTTCTCGCCTGGGAAACATGCAGAGAAGTCCAAGATAGTGTTTTTTAGACTGGCTGCCACGAGCTGAATCGAATGCAGCCAAGAGCGAGCGTCTAGGACTTACGGTTCAGGAGTTATTCACAGAAACATGGTTCTTTTACTGCCAGCCGCGAAAGCGAAAATAACCAAGATCGAGCGTCTAGGATTTACTTGTCAATAACTCGCCTGGGAAACATCCAGAGAAGTCAAACACAGTGCTCCTATACTAATTGCCAGGCGCTGAGACGAATGCCGCCAAGATCGAGCGTCTAGGACTTACGGTTCAGGAGTTATTCACAGAAACATGGTTCTGAACATGCTGCCAATTTCTCGCCTGGGAAACATGCAGAGAAGTCCAAGATAGTGTTTTTTAGACTGGCTGCCACGAGCTGAATCGAATGCAGCCAAGAGCGAGCGTCTAGGACTTACGGTTCAGGAGTTATTCACAGAAACATGGTTCTTTTACTGCCAGCCGCGAAAGCGAAAATAACCAAGATCGAGCGTCTAGGATTTACTTGTCAATAACTCGCCTGGGAAACATCCAGAGAAGTCAAACACAGTGCTCCTATACTAATTGCCAGGCGCTGAGACGAATGCCGCCAAGATCGAGCGTCTAGGACTTACGGTTCAAGAATTAGCTTTAGAAACATTTGCCTTAGGAACATGCAGAGAAGTCCAAGATAGTGTTTTTTAGACTGGCTGCCACGAGCTGAATCGAATGCAGCCAAGAGCGAGCGTCTAGGACTTACGGTTCAGGAGTTATTCACAGAAACATGGTTCTGAACATGCTGCCAATTTCTCGCCTGGGAAACATGCAGAGAAGTCCAAGATAGTGTTTTTTAGACTGGCTGCCACGAGCTGAATCGAATGCAGCCAAGAGCGAGCGTCTAGGACTTACGGTTCAGGAGTTATTCACAGAAACATGGTTCTGAACATGCTGCCAATTTCTCGCCTGGGAAACATGCAGAGAAGTCCAAGATAGTGTTTTTTAGACTGGCTGCCACGAGCTGAATCGAATGCAGCCAAGAGCGAGCGTCTAGGACTTACGGTTCAGGAGTTATTCACAGAAACATGGTTCTTTTACTGCCAGCCGCGAAAGCGAAAATAACCAAGATCGAGCGTCTAGGATTTACTTGTCAATAACTCGCCTGGGAAACATCCAGAGAAGTCAAACACAGTGCTCCTATACTAATTGCCAGGCGCTGAGACGAATGCCGCCAAGATCGAGCGTCTAGGACTTACGGTTCAGGAGTTATTCACAGAAACATGGTTCTGAACATGCTGCCAATTTCTCGCCTGGGAAACATGCAGAGAAGTCCAAGATAGTGTTTTTTAGACTGGCTGCCACGAGCTGAATCGAATGCAGCCAAGAGCGAGCGTCTAGGACTTACGGTTCAGGAGTTATTCACAGAAACATGGTTCTTTTACTGCCAGCCGCAAAAGCGAAAATAACCAAGATCGAGCGTCTAGGATTTACTTGTCAATAACTCGCCTGGGAAACATCCAGAGAAGTCAAACACAGTGCTCCTATACTAATTGCCAGGCGCTGAGACGAATGCCGCCAAGATCGAGCGTCTAGGACTTACGGTTCAAGAATTAGCTTTAGAAACATTTGCCTTAGGAACATGCAGAGAAGTCCAAGATAGTGTTTTTTAGACTGGCTGCCACGAGCTGAATCGAATGCAGCCAAGAGCGAGCGTCTAGGACTTACGGTTCAGGAGTTATTCACAGAAACATGGTTCTGAACATGCTGCCAATTGCTCGCCTGGGAAACATGCAGAGAAGTCCAAGATAGTGTTTTTTAGACTGGCTGCCACGAGCTGAATCGAATGCAGCCAAGAGCGAGCGTCTAGGACTTACGGTTCAGGAGTTATTCACAGAAACATGGTTCTGAACATGCTGCCAATTGCTCGCCTGGGAAACATGCAGAGAAGTCCAAGATAGTGTTTTTCAGACTGGCTGCCACGAGCTGAATCGAATGCAGCCAAGAGCGAGCGTCTAGGACTTACGGTTCAGGAGTTATTCACAGAAACATGGTTCTTTTACTGCCAGCCGCGAAAGCGAAAATAACCAAGATCGAGCGTCTAGGATTTACTTGTCAATAACTCGCCTGGGAAACATCCAGAGAAGTCAAACACAGTGCTCCTATACTAATTGCCAGGCGCTGAGACGAATGCCTCCAAGATCGAGCGTCTAGGACTTACGGTTCAAGAATTAGCTTTAGAAACATTTGCCTTAGGAACATGCAGAGAAGTCCAAGATAGTGTTTTTTAGACTGGCTGCCACGAGCTGAATCGAATGCAGCCAAGAGCGAGCGTCTAGGACTTACGGTTCAGGAGTTATTCACAGAAACATGGTTCTGAACATGCTGCCAATTGCTCGCCTGGGAAACATGCAGAGAAGTCCAAGATAGTGTTTTTTAGACTGGCTGCCACGAGCTGAATCGAATGCAGCCAAGAGCGAGCGTCTAGGACTTACGGTTCAGGAGTTATTCACAGAAACATGGTTCTGAACATGCTGCCAATTGCTCGCCTGGGAAACATGCAGAGAAGTCCAAGATAGTGTTTTTTAGACTGGCTGCCACGAGCTGAATCGAATGCAGCCAAGAGCGAGCGTCTAGGACTTACGGTTCAGGAGTTATTCACAGAAACATGGTTCTTTTACTGCCAGCCGCGAAAGCGAAAATAACCAAGATCGAGCGTCTAGGATTTACTTGTCAATAACTCGCCTGGGAAACATCCAGAGAAGTCAAACACAGTGCTCCTATACTAATTGCCAGGCGCTGAGACGAATGCCGCCAAGATCGAGCGTCTAGGACTTACGGTTCAGGAGTTATTCACAGAAACATGGTTCTGAACATGCTGCCAATTTCTCGCCTGGGAAACATGCAGAGAAGTCCAAGATAGTGTTTTTTAGACTGGCTGCCACGAGCTGAATCGAATGCAGCCAAGAGCGAGCGTCTAGGACTTACGGTTCAGGAGTTATTCACAGAAACATGGTTCTTTTACTGCCAGCCGCGAAAGCGAAAATAACCAAGATCGAGCGTCTAGGATTTACTTGTCAATAACTCGCCTGGGAAACATCCAGAGAAGTCAAACACAGTGCTCCTATACTAATTGCCAGGCGCTGAGACGAATGCCGCCAAGATCGAGCGTCTAGGACTTACGGTTCAGGAGTTATTCACAGAAACATGGTTCTGAACATGCTGCCAATTTCTCGCCTGGGAAACATGCAGAGAAGTCCAAGATAGTGTTTTTTAGACTGGCTGCCACGAGCTGAATCGAATGCAGCCAAGAGCGAGCGTCTAGGACTTACGGTTCAGGAGTTATTCACAGAAACATGGTTCTGAACATGCTGCCAATTGCTCGCCTGGGAAACATGCAGAGAAGTCCAAGATAGTGTTTTTTAGACTGGCTGCCACGAGCTGAATCGAATGCAGCCAAGAGCGAGCGTCTAGGACTTACGGTTCAGGAGTTATTCACAGAAACATGGTTCTGAACATGCTGCCAATTTCTCGCCTGGGAAACATGCAGAGAAGTCCAAGATAGTGTTTTTTAGACTGGCTGCCACGAGCTGAATCGAATGCAGCCAAGAGCGAGCGTCTAGGACTTACGGTTCAGGAGTTATTCACAGAAACATGGTTCTGAACATGCTGCCAATTGCTCGCCTGGGAAACATGCAGAGAAGTCCAAGATAGTGTTTTTTAGACTGGCTGCCACGAGCTGAATCGAATGCAGCCAAGAGCGAGCGTCTAGGACTTACGGTTCAGGAGTTATTCACAGAAACATGGTTCTGAACATGCTGCCAATTTCTCGCCTGGGAAACATGCAGAGAAGTCCAAGATAGTGTTTTTTAGACTGGCTGCCACGAGCTGAATCGAATGCAGCCAAGAGCGAGCGTCTAGGACTTACGGTTCAGGAGTTATTCACAGAAACATGGTTCTTTTACTGCCAGCCGCGAAAGCGAAAACAACCAAGATCGAGCGTCTAGGATTTACTTGTCAATAACTCGCCTGGGAAACATCCAGAGAAGTCAAACACAGTGCTCCTATACTAATTGCCAGGCGCTGAGACGAATGCCGCCAAGATCGAGCGTCTAGGACTTACGGTTCAGGAGTTATTCACAGAAACATGGTTCTGAACATGCTGCCAATTTCTCGCCTGGGAAACATGCAGAGAAGTCCAAGATAGTGTTTTTTAGACTGGCTGCCACGAGCTGAATCGAATGCAGCCAAGAGCGAGCGTCTAGGACTTACGGTTCAGGAGTTATTCACAGAAACATGGTTCTTTTACTGCCAGCCGCGAAAGCGAAAATAACCAAGATCGAGCGTCTAGGATTTACTTGTCAATAACTCGCCTGGGAAACATCCAGAGAAGTCAAACACAGTGCTCCTATACTAATTGCCAGGCGCTGAGACGAATGCCGCCAAGATCGAGCGTCTAGGACTTACGGTTCAAGAATTAGCTTTAGAAACATTTGCCTTAGGAACATGCAGAGAAGTCCAAGATAGTGTTTTTTAGACTGGCTGCCACGAGCTGAATCGAATGCAGCCAAGAGCGAGCGTCTAGGACTTACGGTTCAGGAGTTATTCACAGAAACATGGTTCTGAACATGCTGCCAATTTCTCGACTGGGAAACATGCAGAGAAGTCCAAGATAGTGTTTTTTAGACTGGCTGCCACGAGCTGAATCGAATGCAGCCAAGAGCGAGCGTCTAGGACTTACGGTTCAGGAGTTATTCACAGAAACATGGTTCTGAACATGCTGCCAATTTCTCGCCTGGGAAACATGCAGAGAAGTCCAAGATAGTGTTTTTTAGACTGGCTGCCACGAGCTGAATCGAATGCAGCCAAGAGCGAGCGTCTAGGACTTACGGTTCAGGAGTTATTCACAGAAACATGGTTCTGAACATGCTGCCAATTTCTCGCCTGGGAAACATGCAGAGAAGTCCAAGATAGTGTTTTTTAGACTGGCTGCCACGAGCTGAATCGAATGCAGCCAAGAGCGAGCGTCTAGGACTTACGGTTCAGGAGTTATTCACAGAAACATGGTTCTGAACATGCTGCCAATTGCTCGCCTGGGAAACATGCAGAGAAGTCCAAGATAGTGTTTTTTAGACTGGCTGCCACGAGCTGAATCGAATGCAGCCAAGAGCGAGCGTCTAGGACTTACGGTTCAGGAGTTATTCACAGAAACATGGTTCTGAACATGCTGCCAATTTCTCGCCTGGGAAACATGCAGAGAAGTCCAAGATAGTGTTTTTTAGACTGGCTGCCACGAGCTGAATCGAATGCAGCCAAGAGCGAGCGTCTAGGACTTACGGTTCAGGAGTTATTCACAGAAACATGGTTCTTTTACTGCCAGCCGCGAAAGCGAAAATAACCAAGATCGAGCGTCTAGGATTTACTTGTCAATAACTCGCCTGGGAAACATCCAGAGAAGTCAAACACAGTGCTCCTATACTAATTGCCAGGCGCTGAGACGAATGCCGCCAAGATCGAGCGTCTAGGACTTACGGTTCAGGAGTTATTCACAGAAACATGGTTCTGAACATGCTGCCAATTTCTCGCCTGGGAAACATGCAGAGAAGTCCAAGATAGTGTTTTTTAGACTGGCTGCCACGAGCTGAATCGAATGCAGCCAAGAGCGAGCGTCTAGGACTTACGGTTCAGGAGTTATTCACAGAAACATGGTTCTTTTACTGCCAGCCGCGAAAGCGAAAATAACCAAGATCGAGCGTCTAGGATTTACTTGTCAATAACTCGCCTGGGAAACATCCAGAGAAGTCAAACACAGTGCTCCTATACTAATTGCCAGGCGCTGAGACGAATGCCGCCAAGATCGAGCGTCTAGGACTTACGGTTCAAGAATTAGCTTTAGAAACATTTGCCTTAGGAACATGCAGAGAAGTCCAAGATAGTGTTTTTTAGACTGGCTGCCACGAGCTGAATCGAATGCAGCCAAGAGCGAGCGTCTAGGACTTACGGTTCAGGAGTTATTCACAGAAACATGGTTCTGAACATGCTGCCAATTTCTCGACTGGGAAACATGCAGAGAAGTCCAAGATAGTGTTTTTTAGACTGGCTGCCACGAGCTGAATCGAATGCAGCCAAGAGCGAGCGTCTAGGACTTACGGTTCAGGAGTTATTCACAGAAACATGGTTCTGAACATGCTGCCAATTTCTCGCCTGGGAAACATGCAGAGAAGTCCAAGATAGTGTTTTTTAGACTGGCTGCCACGAGCTGAATCGAATGCAGCCAAGAGCGAGCGTCTAGGACTTACGGTTCAGGAGTTATTCACAGAAACATGGTTCTTTTACTGCCAGCCGCGAAAGCGAAAATAACCAAGATCGAGCGTCTAGGATTTACTTGTCAATAACTCGCCTGGGAAACATCCAGAGAAGTCAAACACAGTGCTCCTATACTAATTGCCAGGCGCTGAGACGAATGCCGCCAAGATCGAGCGTCTAGGACTTACGGTTCAGGAGTTATTCACAGAAACATGGTTCTGAACATGCTGCCAATTTCTCGCCTGGGAAACATGCAGAGAAGTCCAAGATAGTGTTTTTTAGACTGGCTGCCACGAGCTGAATCGAATGCAGCCAAGAGCGAGCGTCTAGGACTTACGGTTCAGGAGTTATTCACAGAAACATGGTTCTTTTACTGCCAGCCGCAAAAGCGAAAATAACCAAGATCGAGCGTCTAGGATTTACTTGTCAATAACTCGCCTGGGAAACATCCAGAGAAGTCAAACACAGTGCTCCTATACTAATTGCCAGGCGCTGAGACGAATGCCGCCAAGATCGAGCGTCTAGGACTTACGGTTCAAGAATTAGCTTTAGAAACATTTGCCTTAGGAACATGCAGAGAAGTCCAAGATAGTGTTTTTTAGACTGGCTGCCACGAGCTGAATCGAATGCAGCCAAGAGCGAGCGTCTAGGACTTACGGTTCAGGAGTTATTCACAGAAACATGGTTCTGAACATGCTGCCAATTGCTCGCCTGGGAAACATGCAGAGAAGTCCAAGATAGTGTTTTTTAGACTGGCTGCCACGAGCTGAATCGAATGCAGCCAAGAGCGAGCGTCTAGGACTTACGGTTCAGGAGTTATTCACAGAAACATGGTTCTGAACATGCTGCCAATTGCTCGCCTGGGAAACATGCAGAGAAGTCCAAGATAGTGTTTTTCAGACTGGCTGCCACGAGCTGAATCGAATGCAGCCAAGAGCGAGCGTCTAGGACTTACGGTTCAGGAGTTATTCACAGAAACATGGTTCTTTTACTGCCAGCCGCGAAAGCGAAAATAACCAAGATCGAGCGTCTAGGATTTACTTGTCAATAACTCGCCTGGGAAACATCCAGAGAAGTCAAACACAGTGCTCCTATACTAATTGCCAGGCGCTGAGACGAATGCCTCCAAGATCGAGCGTCTAGGACTTACGGTTCAAGAATTAGCTTTAGAAACATTTGCCTTAGGAACATGCAGAGAAGTCCAAGATAGTGTTTTTTAGACTGGCTGCCACGAGCTGAATCGAATGCAGCCAAGAGCGAGCGTCTAGGACTTACGGTTCAGGAGTTATTCACAGAAACATGGTTCTGAACATGCTGCCAATTTCTCGCCTGGGAAACATGCAGAGAAGTCCAAGATAGTGTTTTTTAGACTGGCTGCCACGAGCTGAATCGAATGCAGCCAAGAGCGAGCGTCTAGGACTTACGGTTCAGGAGTTATTCACAGAAACATGGTTCTTTTACTGCCAGCCGCGAAAGCGAAAATAACCAAGATCGAGCGTCTAGGATTTACTTGTCAATAACTCGCCTGGGAAACATCCAGAGAAGTCAAACACAGTGCTCCTATACTAATTGCCAGGCGCTGAGACGAATGCCGCCAAGATCGAGCGTCTAGGACTTACGGTTCAAGAATTAGCTTTAGAAACATTTGCCTTAGGAACATGCAGAGAAGTCCAAGATAGTGTTTTTTAGACTGGCTGCCACGAGCTGAATCGAATGCAGCCAAGAGCGAGCGTCTGTGACTTACGGTTCAGGAGTTATTCACAGAAACATGGTTCTGAACATGCTGCCAATTGCTCGCCTGGGAAACATGCAGAGAAGTCCAAGATAGTGTTTTTTAGACTGGCTGCCACGAGCTGAATCGAATGCAGCCAAGAGCGAGCGTCTAGGACTTACGGTTCAGGAGTTATTCACAGAAACATGGTTCTGAACATGCTGCCAATTGCTCGCCTGGGAAACATGCAGAGAAGTCCAAGATAGTGTTTTTTAGACTGGCTGCCACGAGCTGAATCGAATGCAGCCAAGAGCGAGCGTCTAGGACTTACGGTTCAGGAGTTATTCACAGAAACATGGTTCTGAACATGCTGCCAATTGCTCGCCTGGGAAACATGCAGAGAAGTCCAAGATAGTGTTTTTTAGACTGGCTGCCACGAGCTGAATCGAATGCAGCCAAGAGCGAGCGTCTAGGACTTACGGTTCAGGAGTTATTCACAGAAACATGGTTCTGAACATGCTGCCAATTGCTCGCCTGGGAAACATGCAGAGAAGTCCAAGATAGTGTTTTTTAGACTGGCTGCCACGAGCTGAATCGAATGCAGCCAAGAGCGAGCGTCTAGGACTTACGGTTCAGGAGTTATTCACAGAAACATGGTTCTTTTACTGCCAGCCGCGAAAGCGAAAATAACCAAGATCGAGCGTCTAGGATTTACTTGTCAATAACTCGCCTGGGAAACATCCAGAGAAGTCAAACACAGTGCTCCTATACTAATTGCCAGGCGCTGAGACGAATGCCGCCAAGATCGAGCGTCTAGGACTTACGGTTCAGGAGTTATTCACAGAAACATGGTTCTGAACATGCTGCCAATTTCTCGCCTGGGAAACATGCAGAGAAGTCCAAGATAGTGTTTTTTAGACTGGCTGCCACGAGCTGAATCGAATGCAGCCAAGAGCGAGCGTCTAGGACTTACGGTTCAGGAGTTATTCACAGAAACATGGTTCTTTTACTGCCAGCCGCGAAAGCGAAAATAACCAAGATCGAGCGTCTAGGATTTACTTGTCAATAACTCGCCTGGGAAACATCCAGAGAAGTCAAACACAGTGCTCCTATACTAATTGCCAGGCGCTGAGACGAATGCCGCCAAGATCGAGCGTCTAGGACTTACGGTTCAGGAGTTATTCACAGAAACATGGTTCTGAACATGCTGCCAATTTCTCGCCTGGGAAACATGCAGAGAAGTCCAAGATAGTGTTTTTTAGACTGGCTGCCACGAGCTGAATCGAATGCAGCCAAGAGCGAGCGTCTAGGACTTACGGTTCAGGAGTTATTCACAGAAACATGGTTCTGAACATGCTGCCAATTGCTCGCCTGGGAAACATGCAGAGAAGTCCAAGATAGTGTTTTTTAGACTGGCTGCCACGAGCTGAATCGAATGCAGCCAAGAGCGAGCGTCTAGGACTTACGGTTCAGGAGTTATTCACAGAAACATGGTTCTGAACATGCTGCCAATTTCTCGCCTGGGAAACATGCAGAGAAGTCCAAGATAGTGTTTTTTAGACTGGCTGCCACGAGCTGAATCGAATGCAGCCAAGAGCGAGCGTCTAGGACTTACGGTTCAGGAGTTATTCACAGAAACATGGTTCTGAACATGCTGCCAATTGCTCGCCTGGGAAACATGCAGAGAAGTCCAAGATAGTGTTTTTTAGACTGGCTGCCACGAGCTGAATCGAATGCAGCCAAGAGCGAGCGTCTAGGACTTACGGTTCAGGAGTTATTCACAGAAACATGGTTCTGAACATGCTGCCAATTTCTCGCCTGGGAAACATGCAGAGAAGTCCAAGATAGTGTTTTTTAGACTGGCTGCCACGAGCTGAATCGAATGCAGCCAAGAGCGAGCGTCTAGGACTTACGGTTCAGGAGTTATTCACAGAAACATGGTTCTTTTACTGCCAGCCGCGAAAGCGAAAATAACCAAGATCGAGCGTCTAGGATTTACTTGTCAATAACTCGCCTGGGAAACATCCAGAGAAGTCAAACACAGTGCTCCTATACTAATTGCCAGGCGCTGAGACGAATGCCGCCAAGATCGAGCGTCTAGGACTTACGGTTCAGGAGTTATTCACAGAAACATGGTTCTGAACATGCTGCCAATTTCTCGCCTGGGAAACATGCAGAGAAGTCCAAGATAGTGTTTTTTAGACTGGCTGCCACGAGCTGAATCGAATGCAGCCAAGAGCGAGCGTCTAGGACTTACGGTTCAGGAGTTATTCACAGAAACATGGTTCTTTTACTGCCAGCCGCGAAAGCGAAAATAACCAAGATCGAGCGTCTAGGATTTACTTGTCAATAACTCGCCTGGGAAACATCCAGAGAAGTCAAACACAGTGCTCCTATACTAATTGCCAGGCGCTGAGACGAATGCCGCCAAGATCGAGCGTCTAGGACTTACGGTTCAAGAATTAGCTTTAGAAACATTTGCCTTAGGAACATGCAGAGAAGTCCAAGATAGTGTTTTTTAGACTGGCTGCCACGAGCTGAATCGAATGCAGCCAAGAGCGAGCGTCTAGGACTTACGGTTCAGGAGTTATTCACAGAAACATGGTTCTGAACATGCTGCCAATTTCTCGCCTGGGAAACATGCAGAGAAGTCCAAGATAGTGTTTTTTAGACTGGCTGCCACGAGCTGAATCGAATGCAGCCAAGAGCGAGCGTCTAGGACTTACGGTTCAGGAGTTATTCACAGAAACATGGTTCTGAACATGCTGCCAATTTCTCGCCTGGGAAACATGCAGAGAAGTCCAAGATAGTGTTTTTTAGACTGGCTGCCACGAGCTGAATCGAATGCAGCCAAGAGCGAGCGTCTAGGACTTACGGTTCAGGAGTTATTCACAGAAACATGGTTCTTTTACTGCCAGCCGCGAAAGCGAAAATAACCAAGATCGAGCGTCTAGGATTTACTTGTCAATAACTCGCCTGGGAAACATCCAGAGAAGTCAAACACAGTGCTCCTATACTAATTGCCAGGCGCTGAGACGAATGCCGCCAAGATCGAGCGTCTAGGACTTACGGTTCAGGAGTTATTCACAGAAACATGGTTCTGAACATGCTGCCAATTTCTCGCCTGGGAAACATGCAGAGAAGTCCAAGATAGTGTTTTTTAGACTGGCTGCCACGAGCTGAATCGAATGCAGCCAAGAGCGAGCGTCTAGGACTTACGGTTCAGGAGTTATTCACAGAAACATGGTTCTTTTACTGCCAGCCGCAAAAGCGAAAATAACCAAGATCGAGCGTCTAGGATTTACTTGTCAATAACTCGCCTGGGAAACATCCAGAGAAGTCAAACACAGTGCTCCTATACTAATTGCCAGGCGCTGAGACGAATGCCGCCAAGATCGAGCGTCTAGGACTTACGGTTCAAGAATTAGCTTTAGAAACATTTGCCTTAGGAACATGCAGAGAAGTCCAAGATAGTGTTTTTTAGACTGGCTGCCACGAGCTGAATCGAATGCAGCCAAGAGCGAGCGTCTAGGACTTACGGTTCAGGAGTTATTCACAGAAACATGGTTCTGAACATGCTGCCAATTGCTCGCCTGGGAAACATGCAGAGAAGTCCAAGATAGTGTTTTTTAGACTGGCTGCCACGAGCTGAATCGAATGCAGCCAAGAGCGAGCGTCTAGGACTTACGGTTCAGGAGTTATTCACAGAAACATGGTTCTGAACATGCTGCCAATTGCTCGCCTGGGAAACATGCAGAGAAGTCCAAGATAGTGTTTTTCAGACTGGCTGCCACGAGCTGAATCGAATGCAGCCAAGAGCGAGCGTCTAGGACTTACGGTTCAGGAGTTATTCACAGAAACATGGTTCTTTTACTGCCAGCCGCGAAAGCGAAAATAACCAAGATCGAGCGTCTAGGATTTACTTGTCAATAACTCGCCTGGGAAACATCCAGAGAAGTCAAACACAGTGCTCCTATACTAATTGCCAGGCGCTGAGACGAATGCCTCCAAGATCGAGCGTCTAGGACTTACGGTTCAAGAATTAGCTTTAGAAACATTTGCCTTAGGAACATGCAGAGAAGTCCAAGATAGTGTTTTTTAGACTGGCTGCCACGAGCTGAATCGAATGCAGCCAAGAGCGAGCGTCTAGGACTTACGGTTCAGGAGTTATTCACAGAAACATGGTTCTGAACATGCTGCCAATTTCTCGCCTGGGAAACATGCAGAGAAGTCCAAGATAGTGTTTTTTAGACTGGCTGCCACGAGCTGAATCGAATGCAGCCAAGAGCGAGCGTCTAGGACTTACGGTTCAGGAGTTATTCACAGAAACATGGTTCTGAACATGCTGCCAATTGCTCGCCTGGGAAACATGCAGAGAAGTCCAAGATAGTGTTTTTTAGACTGGCTGCCACGAGCTGAATCGAATGCAGCCAAGAGCGAGCGTCTAGGACTTACGGTTCAGGAGTTATTCACAGAAACATGGTTCTGAACATGCTGCCAATTTCTCGCCTGGGAAACATGCAGAGAAGTCCAAGATAGTGTTTTTTAGACTGGCTGCCACGAGCTGAATCGAATGCAGCCAAGAGCGAGCGTCTAGGACTTACGGTTCAGGAGTTATTCACAGAAACATGGTTCTGAACATGCTGCCAATTGCTCGCCTGGGAAACATGCAGAGAAGTCCAAGATAGTATTTTTTAGACTGGCTGCCACGAGCTGAATCGAATGCAGCCAAGAGCGAGCGTCTAGGACTTACGGTTCAGGAGTTATTCACAGAAACATGGTTCTGAACATGCTGCCAATTTCTCGCCTGGGAAACATGCAGAGAAGTCCAAGATAGTGTTTTTTAGACTGGCTGCCACGAGCTGAATCGAATGCAGCCAAGAGCGAGCGTCTAGGACTTACGGTTCAGGAGTTATTCACAGAAACATGGTTCTGAACATGCTGCCAATTGCTCGCCTGGGAAACATGCAGAGAAGTCCAAGATAGTGTTTTTTAGACTGGCTGCCACGAGCTGAATCGAATGCAGCCAAGAGCGAGCGTCTAGGACTTACGGTTCAGGAGTTATTCACAGAAACATGGTTCTGAACATGCTGCCAATTTCTCGCCTGGGAAACATGCAGAGAAGTCCAAGATAGTGTTTTTTAGACTGGCTGCCACGAGCTGAATCGAATGCAGCCAAGAGCGAGCGTCTAGGACTTACGGTTCAGGAGTTATTCACAGAAACATGGTTCTTTTACTGCCAGCCGCGAAAGCGAAAATAACCAAGATCGAGCGTCTAGGATTTACTTGTCAATAACTCGCCTGGGAAACATCCAGAGAAGCCAAACACAGTGCTCCTATACTAATTGCCAGGCGCTGAGACGAATGCCGCCAAGATCGAGCGTCTAGGACTTACGGTTCAGGAGTTATTCACAGAAACATGGTTCTGAACATGCTGCCAATTTCTCGCCTGGGAAACATGCAGAGAAGTCCAAGATAGTGTTTTTTAGACTGGCTGCCACGAGCTGAATCGAATGCAGCCAAGAGCGAGCGTCTAGGACTTACGGTTCAGGAGTTATTCACAGAAACATGGTTCTTTTACTGCCAGCCGCGAAAGCGAAAATAACCAAGATCGAGCGTCTAGGATTTACTTGTCAATAACTCGCCTGGGAAACATCCAGAGAAGTCAAACACAGTGCTCCTATACTAATTGCCAGGCGCTGAGACGAATGCCGCCAAGATCGAGCGTCTAGGACTTACGGTTCAGGAGTTATTCACAGAAACATGGTTCTGAACATGCTGCCAATTTCTCGCCTGGGAAACATGCAGAGAAGTCCAAGATAGTGTTTTTTAGACTGGCTGCCACGAGCTGAATCGAATGCAGCCAAGAGCGAGCGTCTAGGACTTACGGTTCAGGAGTTATTCACAGAAACATGGTTCTTTTACTGCCAGCCGCGAAAGCGAAAATAACCAAGATCGAGCGTCTAGGATTTACTTGTCAATAACTCGCCTGGGAAACATCCAGAGAAGTCAAACACAGTGCTCCTATACTAATTGCCAGGCGCTGAGACGAATGCCGCCAAGATCGAGCGTCTAGGACTTACGGTTCAGGAGTTATTCACAGAAACATGGTTCTGAACATGCTGCCAATTTCTCGCCTGGGAAACATGCAGAGAAGTCCAAGATAGTGTTTTTTAGACTGGCTGCCACGAGCTGAATCGAATGCAGCCAAGAGCGAGCGTCTAGGACTTACGGTTCAGGAGTTATTCACAGAAACATGGTTCTTTTACTGCCAGCCGCAAAAGCGAAAATAACCAAGATCGAGCGTCTAGGATTTACTTGTCAATAACTCGCCTGGGAAACATCCAGAGAAGTCAAACACAGTGCTCCTATACTAATTGCCAGGCGCTGAGACGAATGCCGCCAAGATCGAGCGTCTAGGACTTACGGTTCAAGAATTAGCTTTAGAAACATTTGCCTTAGGAACATGCAGAGAAGTCCAAGATAGTGTTTTTTAGACTGGCTGCCACGAGCTGAATCGAATGCAGCCAAGAGCGAGCGTCTAGGACTTACGGTTCAGGAGTTATTCACAGAAACATGGTTCTGAACATGCTGCCAATTGCTCGCCTGGGAAACATGCAGAGAAGTCCAAGATAGTGTTTTTTAGACTGGCTGCCACGAGCTGAATCGAATGCAGCCAAGAGCGAGCGTCTAGGACTTACGGTTCAGGAGTTATTCACAGAAACATGGTTCTGAACATGCTGCCAATTGCTCGCCTGGGAAACATGCAGAGAAGTCCAAGATAGTGTTTTTCAGACTGGCTGCCACGAGCTGAATCGAATGCAGCCAAGAGCGAGCGTCTAGGACTTACGGTTCAGGAGTTATTCACAGAAACATGGTTCTTTTACTGCCAGCCGCGAAAGCGAAAATAACCAAGATCGAGCGTCTAGGATTTACTTGTCAATAACTCGCCTGGGAAACATCCAGAGAAGTCAAACACAGTGCTCCTATACTAATTGCCAGGCGCTGAGACGAATGCCTCCAAGATCGAGCGTCTAGGACTTACGGTTCAAGAATTAGCTTTAGAAACATTTGCCTTAGGAACATGCAGAGAAGTCCAAGATAGTGTTTTTTAGACTGGCTGCCACGAGCTGAATCGAATGCAGCCAAGAGCGAGCGTCTAGGACTTACGGTTCAGGAGTTATTCACAGAAACATGGTTCTGAACATGCTGCCAATTTCTCGCCTGGGAAACATGCAGAGAAGTCCAAGATAGTGTTTTTTAGACTGGCTGCCACGAGCTGAATCGAATGCAGCCAAGAGCGAGCGTCTAGGACTTACGGTTCAGGAGTTATTCACAGAAACATGGTTCTGAACATGCTGCCAATTGCTCGCCTGGGAAACATGCAGAGAAGTCCAAGATAGTGTTTTTTAGACTGGCTGCCACGAGCTGAATCGAATGCAGCCAAGAGCGAGCGTCTAGGACTTACGGTTCAGGAGTTATTCACAGAAACATGGTTCTGAACATGCTGCCAATTTCTCGCCTGGGAAACATGCAGAGAAGTCCAAGATAGTGTTTTTTAGACTGGCTGCCACGAGCTGAATCGAATGCAGCCAAGAGCGAGCGTCTAGGACTTACGGTTCAGGAGTTATTCACAGAAACATGGTTCTGAACATGCTGCCAATTGCTCGCCTGGGAAACATGCAGAGAAGTCCAAGATAGTATTTTTTAGACTGGCTGCCACGAGCTGAATCGAATGCAGCCAAGAGCGAGCGTCTAGGACTTACGGTTCAGGAGTTATTCACAGAAACATGGTTCTGAACATGCTGCCAATTTCTCGCCTGGGAAACATGCAGAGAAGTCCAAGATAGTGTTTTTTAGACTGGCTGCCACGAGCTGAATCGAATGCAGCCAAGAGCGAGCGTCTAGGACTTACGGTTCAGGAGTTATTCACAGAAACATGGTTCTGAACATGCTGCCAATTGCTCGCCTGGGAAACATGCAGAGAAGTCCAAGATAGTGTTTTTTAGACTGGCTGCCACGAGCTGAATCGAATGCAGCCAAGAGCGAGCGTCTAGGACTTACGGTTCAGGAGTTATTCACAGAAACATGGTTCTGAACATGCTGCCAATTTCTCGCCTGGGAAACATGCAGAGAAGTCCAAGATAGTGTTTTTTAGACTGGCTGCCACGAGCTGAATCGAATGCAGCCAAGAGCGAGCGTCTAGGACTTACGGTTCAGGAGTTATTCACAGAAACATGGTTCTTTTACTGCCAGCCGCGAAAGCGAAAATAACCAAGATCGAGCGTCTAGGATTTACTTGTCAATAACTCGCCTGGGAAACATCCAGAGAAGCCAAACACAGTGCTCCTATACTAATTGCCAGGCGCTGAGACGAATGCCGCCAAGATCGAGCGTCTAGGACTTACGGTTCAGGAGTTATTCACAGAAACATGGTTCTGAACATGCTGCCAATTTCTCGCCTGGGAAACATGCAGAGAAGTCCAAGATAGTGTTTTTTAGACTGGCTGCCACGAGCTGAATCGAATGCAGCCAAGAGCGAGCGTCTAGGACTTACGGTTCAGGAGTTATTCACAGAAACATGGTTCTTTTACTGCCAGCCGCGAAAGCGAAAATAACCAAGATCGAGCGTCTAGGATTTACTTGTCAATAACTCGCCTGGGAAACATCCAGAGAAGTCAAACACAGTGCTCCTATACTAATTGCCAGGCGCTGAGACGAATGCCGCCAAGATCGAGCGTCTAGGACTTACGGTTCAGGAGTTATTCACAGAAACATGGTTCTGAACATGCTGCCAATTTCTCGCCTGGGAAACATGCAGAGAAGTCCAAGATAGTGTTTTTTAGACTGGCTGCCACGAGCTGAATCGAATGCAGCCAAGAGCGAGCGTCTAGGACTTACGGTTCAGGAGTTATTCACAGAAACATGGTTCTGAACATGCTGCCAATTTCTCGCCTGGGAAACATGCAGAGAAGTCCAAGATAGTGTTTTTTAGACTGGCTGCCACGAGCTGAATCGAATGCAGCCAAGAGCGAGCGTCTAGGACTTACGGTTCAGGAGTTATTCACAGAAACATGGTTCTGAACATGCTGCCAATTGCTCGCCTGGGAAACATGCAGAGAAGTCCAAGATAGTGTTTTTTAGACTGGCTGCCACGAGCTGAATCGAATGCAGCCAAGAGCGAGCGTCTAGGACTTACGGTTCAGGAGTTATTCACAGAAACATGGTTCTGAACATGCTGCCAATTTCTCGCCTGGGAAACATGCAGAGAAGTCCAAGATAGTGTTTTTTAGACTGGCTGCCACGAGCTGAATCGAATGCAGCCAAGAGCGAGCGTCTAGGACTTACGGTTCAGGAGTTATTCACAGAAACATGGTTCTGAACATGCTGCCAATTTCTCGCCTGGGAAACATGCAGAGAAGTCCAAGATAGTGTTTTTTAGACTGGCTGCCACGAGCTGAATCGAATGCAGCCAAGAGCGAGCGTCTAGGACTTACGGTTCAGGAGTTATTCACAGAAACATGGTTCTTTTACTGCCAGCCGCGAAAGCGAAAATAACCAAGATCGAGCGTCTAGGATTTACTTGTCAATAACTCGCCTGGGAAACATCCAGAGAAGTCAAACACAGTGCTCCTATACTAATTGCCAGGCGCTGAGACGAATGCCGCCAAGATCGAGCGTCTAGGACTTACGGTTCAGGAGTTATTCACAGAAACATGGTTCTGAACATGCTGCCAATTTCTCGTCTGGGAAACATGCAGAGAAGTCCAAGATAGTGTTTTTTAGACTGGCTGCCACGAGCTGAATCGAATGCAGCCAAGAGCGAGCGTCTAGGACTTACGGTTCAGGAGTTATTCACAGAAACATGGTTCTTTTACTGCCAGCCGCGAAAGCGAAAATAACCAAGATCGAGCGTCTAGGATTTACTTGTCAATAACTCGCCTGGGAAACATCCAGAGAAGTCAAACACAGTGCTCCTATACTAATTGCCAGGCGCTGAGACGAATGCCGCCAAGATCGAGCGTCTAGGACTTACGGTTCAGGAGTTATTCACAGAAACATGGTTCTGAACATGCTGCCAATTTCTCGCCTGGGAAACATGCAGAGAAGTCCAAGATAGTGTTTTTTAGACTGGCTGCCACGAGCTGAATCGAATGCAGCCAAGAGCGAGCGTCTAGGACTTACGGTTCAGGAGTTATTCACAGAAACATGGTTCTGAACATGCTGCCAATTGCTCGCCTGGGAAACATGCAGAGAAGTCCAAGATAGTGTTTTTTAGACTGGCTGCCACGAGCTGAATCGAATGCAGCCAAGAGCGAGCGTCTAGGACTTACGGTTCAGGAGTTATTCACAGAAACATGGTTCTTTTACTGCCAGCCGCGAAAGCGAAAATAACCAAGATCGAGCGTCTAGGATTTACTTGTCAATAACTCGCCTGGGAAACATCCAGAGAAGTCAAACACAGTGCTCCTATACTAATTGCCAGGCGCTGAGACGAATGCCGCCAAGATCGAGCGTCTAGGACTTACGGTTCAGGAGTTATTCACAGAAACATGGTTCTGAACATGCTGCCAATTTCTCGCCTGGGAAACATGCAGAGAAGTCCAAGATAGTGTTTTTTAGACTGGCTGCCACGAGCTGAATCGAATGCAGCCAAGAGCGAGCGTCTAGGACTTACGGTTCAGGAGTTATTCACAGAAACATGGTTCTTTTACTGCCAGCCGCGAAAGCGAAAATAACCAAGATCGAGCGTCTAGGATTTACTTGTCAATAACTCGCCTGGGAAACATCCAGAGAAGTCAAACACAGTGCTCCTATACTAATTGCCAGGCGCTGAGACGAATGCCGCCAAGATCGAGCGTCTAGGACTTACGGTTCAGGAGTTATTCACAGAAACATGGTTCTGAACATGCTGCCAATTTCTCGCCTGGGAAACATGCAGAGAAGTCCAAGATAGTGTTTTTTAGACTGGCTGCCACGAGCTGAATCGAATGCAGCCAAGAGCGAGCGTCTAGGACTTACGGTTCAGGAGTTATTCACAGAAACATGGTTCTGAACATGCTGCCAATTGCTCGCCTGGGAAACATGCAGAGAAGTCCAAGATAGTGTTTTTTAGACTGGCTGCCACGAGCTGAATCGAATGCAGCCAAGAGCGAGCGTCTAGGACTTACGGTTCAGGAGTTATTCACAGAAACATGGTTCTGAACATGCTGCCAATTTCTCGCCTGGGAAACATGCAGAGAAGTCCAAGATAGTGTTTTTTAGACTGGCTGCCACGAGCTGAATCGAATGCAGCCAAGAGCGAGCGTCTAGGACTTACGGTTCAGGAGTTATTCACAGAAACATGGTTCTGAACATGCTGCCAATTGCTCGCCTGGGAAACATGCAGAGAAGTCCAAGATAGTGTTTTTTAGACTGGCTGCCACGAGCTGAATCGAATGCAGCCAAGAGCGAGCGTCTAGGACTTACGGTTCAGGAGTTATTCACAGAAACATGGTTCTGAACATGCTGCCAATTTCTCGCCTGGGAAACAAGCAGAGAAGTCCAAGATAGTGTTTTTTAGACTGGCTGCCACGAGCTGAATCGAATGCAGCCAAGAGCGAGCGTCTAGGACTTACGGTTCAGGAGTTATTCACAGAAACATGGTTCTTTTACTGCCAGCCGCGAAAGCGAAAATAACCAAGCTCGAGCGTCTAGGATTTACTTGTCAATAACTCGCCTGGGAAACATCCAGAGAAGTCAAACACAGTGCTCCTATACTAATTGCCAGGCGCTGAGACGAATGCCGCCAAGATCGAGCGTCTAGGACTTACGGTTCAGGAGTTATTCACAGAAACATGGTTCTGAACATGCTGCCAATTTCTCGCCTGGGAAACATGCAGAGAAGTCCAAGATAGTGTTTTTTAGACTGGCTGCCACGAGCTGAATCGAATGCAGCCAAGAGCGAGCGTCTAGGACTTACGGTTCAGGAGTTATTCACAGAAACATGGTTCTTTTACTGCCAGCCGCAAAAGCGAAAATAACCAAGATCGAGCGTCTAGGATTTACTTGTCAATAACTCGCCTGGGAAACATCCAGAGAAGTCAAACACAGTGCTCCTATACTAATTGCCAGGCGCTGAGACGAATGCCGCCAAGATCGAGCGTCTAGGACTTACGGTTCAAGAATTAGCTTTAGAAACATTTGCCTTAGGAACATGCAGAGAAGTCCAAGATAGTGTTTTTTAGACTGGCTGCCACGAGCTGAATCGAATGCAGCCAAGAGCGAGCGTCTAGGACTTACGGTTCAGGAGTTATTCACAGAAACATGGTTCTGAACATGCTGCCAATTGCTCGCCTGGGAAACATGCAGAGAAGTCCAAGATAGTGTTTTTTAGACTGGCTGCCACGAGCTGAATCGAATGCAGCCAAGAGCGAGCGTCTAGGACTTACGGTTCAGGAGTTATTCACAGAAACATGGTTCTGAACATGCTGCCAATTGCTCGCCTGGGAAACATGCAGAGAAGTCCAAGATAGTGTTTTTTAGACTGGCTGCCACGAGCTGAATCGAATGCAGCCAAGAGCGAGCGTCTAGGACTTACGGTTCAGGAGTTATTCACAGAAACATGGTTCTTTTACTGCCAGCCGCGAAAGCGAAAATAACCAAGATCGAGCGTCTAGGATTTACTTGTCAATAACTCGCCTGGGAAACATCCAGAGAAGTCAAACACAGTGCTCCTATACTAATTGCCAGGCGCTGAGACGAATGCCGCCAAGATCGAGCGTCTAGGACTTACGGTTCAAGAATTAGCTTTAGAAACATTTGCCTTAGGAACATGCAGAGAAGTCCAAGATAGTGTTTTTTAGACTGGCTGCCACGAGCTGAATCGAATGCAGCCAAGAGCGAGCGTCTAGGACTTACGGTTCAGGAGTTATTCACAGAAACATGGTTCTGAACATGCTGCCAATTTCTCGCCTGGGAAACATGCAGAGAAGTCCAAGATAGTGTTTTTTAGACTGGCTGCCACGAGCTGAATCGAATGCAGCCAAGAGCGAGCGTCTAGGACTTACGGTTCAGGAGTTATTCACAGAAACATGGTTCTGAACATGCTGCCAATTGCTCGCCTGGGAAACATGCAGAGAAGTCCAAGATAGTGTTTTTTAGACTGGCTGCCACGAGCTGAATCGAATGCAGCCAAGAGCGAGCGTCTAGGACTTACGGTTCAGGAGTTATTCACAGAAACATGGTTCTGAACATGCTGCCAATTTCTCGCCTGGGAAACATGCAGAGAAGTCCAAGATAGTGTTTTTTAGACTGGCTGCCACGAGCTGAATCGAATGCAGCCAAGAGCGAGCGTCTAGGACTTACGGTTCAGGAGTTATTCACAGAAACATGGTTCTGAACATGCTGCCAATTTCTCGCCTGGGAAACATGCAGAGAAGTCCAAGATAGTGTTTTTTAGACTGGCTGCCACGAGCTGAATCGAATGCAGCCAAGAGCGAGCGTCTAGGACTTACGGTTCAGGAGTTATTCACAGAAACATGGTTCTTTTACTGCCAGCCGCGAAAGCGAAAATAACCAAGATCGAGCGTCTAGGATTTACTTGTCAATAACTCGCCTGGGAAACATCCAGAGAAGTCAAACACAGTGCTCCTATACTAATTGCCAGGCGCTGAGACGAATGCCGCCAAGATCGAGCGTCTAGGACTTACGGTTCAAGAATTAGCTTTAGAAACATTTGCCTTAGGAACATGCAGAGAAGTCCAAGATAGTGTTTTTTAGACTGGCTGCCACGAGCTGAATCGAATGCAGCCAAGAGCGAGCGTCTAGGACTTACGGTTCAGGAGTTATTCACAGAAACATGGTTCTGAACATGCTGCCAATTGCTCGCCTGGGAAACATGCAGAGAAGTCCAAGATAGTGTTTTTTAGACTGGCTGCCACGAGCTGAATCGAATGCAGCCAAGAGCGAGCGTCTAGGACTTACGGTTCAGGAGTTATTCACAGAAACATGGTTCTTTTACTGCCAGCCGCGAAAGCGAAAATAACCAAGATCGAGCGTCTAGGATTTACTTGTCAATAACTCGCCTGGGAAACATCCAGAGAAGTCAAACACAGTGCTCCTATACTAATTGCCAGGCGCTGAGACGAATGCCGCCAAGATCGAGCGTCTAGGACTTACGGTTCAAGAATTAGCTTTAGAAACATTTGCCTTAGGAACATGCAGAGAAGTCCAAGATAGTGTTTTTTAGACTGGCTGCCACGAGCTGAATCGAATGCAGCCAAGAGCGAGCGTCTGTGACTTACGGTTCAGGAGTTATTCACAGAAACATGGTTCTGAACATGCTGCCAATTGCTCGCCTGGGAAACATGCAGAGAAGTCCAAGATAGTGTTTTTTAGACTGGCTGCCACGAGCTGAATCGAATGCAGCCAAGAGCGAGCGTCTAGGACTTACGGTTCAGGAGTTATTCACAGAAACATGGTTCTGAACATGCTGCCAATTGCTCGCCTGGGAAACATGCAGAGAAGTCCAAGATAGTGTTTTTTAGACTGGCTGCCACGAGCTGAATCGAATGCAGCCAAGAGCGAGCGTCTAGGACTTACGGTTCAGGAGTTATTCACAGAAACATGGTTCTGAACATGCTGCCAATTTCTCGCCTGGGAAACATGCAGAGAAGTCCAAGATAGTGTTTTTTAGACTGGCTGCCACGAGCTGAATCGAATGCAGCCAAGAGCGAGCGTCTAGGACTTACGGTTCAGGAGTTATTCACAGAAACATGGTTCTGAACATGCTGCCAATTGCTCGCCTGGGAAACATGCAGAGAAGTCCAAGATAGTGTTTTTTAGACTGGCTGCCACGAGCTGAATCGAATGCAGCCAAGAGCGAGCGTCTAGGACTTACGGTTCAGGAGTTATTCACAGAAACATGGTTCTGAACATGCTGCCAATTTCTCGCCTGGGAAACATGCAGAGAAGTCCAAGATAGTGTTTTTTAGACTGGCTGCCACGAGCTGAATCGAATGCAGCCAAGAGCGAGCGTCTAGGACTTACGGTTCAGGAGTTATTCACAGAAACATGGTTCTGAACATGCTGCCAATTTCTCGCCTGGGAAACATGCAGAGAAGTCCAAGATAGTGTTTTTTAGACTGGCTGCCACGAGCTGAATCGAATGCAGCCAAGAGCGAGCGTCTAGGACTTACGGTTCAGGAGTTATTCACAGAAACATGGTTCTTTTACTGCCAGCCGCGAAAGCGAAAATAACCAAGATCGAGCGTCTAGGATTTACTTGTCAATAACTCGCCTGGGAAACATCCAGAGAAGTCAAACACAGTGCTCCTATACTAATTGCCAGGCGCTGAGACGAATGCCGCCAAGATCGAGCGTCTAGGACTTACGGTTCAAGAATTAGCTTTAGAAACATTTGCCTTAGGAACATGCAGAGAAGTCCAAGATAGTGTTTTTTAGACTGGCTGCCACGAGCTGAATCGAATGCAGCCAAGAGCGAGCGTCTAGGACTTACGGTTCAGGAGTTATTCACAGAAACATGGTTCTGAACATGCTGCCAATTGCTCGCCTGGGAAACATGCAGAGAAGTCCAAGATAGTGTTTTTTAGACTGGCTGCCACGAGCTGAATCGAATGCAGCCAAGAGCGAGCGTCTAGGACTTACGGTTCAGGAGTTATTCACAGAAACATGGTTCTTTTACTGCCAGCCGCGAAAGCGAAAATAACCAAGATCGAGCGTCTAGGATTTACTTGTCAATAACTCGCCTGGGAAACATCCAGAGAAGTCAAACACAGTGCTCCTATACTAATTGCCAGGCGCTGAGACGAATGCCGCCAAGATCGAGCGTCTAGGACTTACGGTTCAAGAATTAGCTTTAGAAACATTTGCCTTAGGAACATGCAGAGAAGTCCAAGATAGTGTTTTTTAGACTGGCTGCCACGAGCTGAATCGAATGCAGCCAAGAGCGAGCGTCTAGGACTTACGGTTCAGGAGTTATTCACAGAAACATGGTTCTGAACATGCTGCCAATTTCTCGCCTGGGAAACATGCAGAGAAGTCCAAGATAGTGTTTTTTAGACTGGCTGCCACGAGCTGAATCGAATGCAGCCAAGAGCGAGCGTCTAGGACTTACGGTTCAGGAGTTATTCACAGAAACATGGTTCTGAACATGCTGCCAATTTCTCGCCTGGGAAACATGCAGAGAAGTCCAAGATAGTGTTTTTTAGACTGGCTGCCACGAGCTGAATCGAATGCAGCCAAGAGCGAGCGTCTAGGACTTACGGTTCAGGAGTTATTCACAGAAACATGGTTCTTTTACTGCCAGCCGCGAAAGCGAAAATAACCAAGATCGAGCGTCTAGGATTTACTTGTCAATAACTCGCCTGGGAAACATCCAGAGAAGTCAAACACAGTGCTCCTATACTAATTGCCAGGCGCTGAGACGAATGCCGCCAAGATCGAGCGTCTAGGACTTACGGTTCAAGAATTAGCTTTAGAAACATTTGCCTTAGGAACATGCAGAGAAGTCCAAGATAGTGTTTTTTAGACTGGCTGCCACGAGCTGAATCGAATGCAGCCAAGAGCGAGCGTCTAGGACTTACGGTTCAGGAGTTATTCACAGAAACATGGTTCTGAACATGCTGCCAATTGCTCGCCTGGGAAACATGCAGAGAAGTCCAAGATAGTGTTTTTTAGACTGGCTGCCACGAGCTGAATCGAATGCAGCCAAGAGCGAGCGTCTAGGACTTACGGTTCAGGAGTTATTCACAGAAACATGGTTCTTTTACTGCCAGCCGCGAAAGCGAAAATAACCAAGATCGAGCGTCTAGGATTTACTTGTCAATAACTCGCCTGGGAAACATCCAGAGAAGTCAAACACAGTGCTCCTATACTAATTGCCAGGCGCTGAGACGAATGCCGCCAAGATCGAGCGTCTAGGACTTACGGTTCAAGAATTAGCTTTAGAAACATTTGCCTTAGGAACATGCAGAGAAGTCCAAGATAGTGTTTTTTAGACTGGCTGCCACGAGCTGAATCGAATGCAGCCAAGAGCGAGCGTCTGTGACTTACGGTTCAGGAGTTATTCACAGAAACATGGTTCTGAACATGCTGCCAATTGCTCGCCTGGGAAACATGCAGAGAAGTCCAAGATAGTGTTTTTTAGACTGGCTGCCACGAGCTGAATCGAATGCAGCCAAGAGCGAGCGTCTAGGACTTACGGTTCAGGAGTTATTCACAGAAACATGGTTCTGAACATGCTGCCAATTGCTCGCCTGGGAAACATGCAGAGAAGTCCAAGATAGTGTTTTTTAGACTGGCTGCCACGAGCTGAATCGAATGCAGCCAAGAGCGAGCGTCTAGGACTTACGGTTCAGGAGTTATTCACAGAAACATGGTTCTGAACATGCTGCCAATTGCTCGCCTGGGAAACATGCAGAGAAGTCCAAGATAGTGTTTTTTAGACTGGCTGCCACGAGCTGAATCGAATGCAGCAAAGAGCGAGCGTCTAGGACTTACGGTTCAGGAGTTATTCACAGAAACATGGTTCTGAACATGCTGCCAATTGCTCGCCTGGGAAACATGCAGAGAAGTCCAAGATAGTGTTTTTTAGACTGGCTGCCACGAGCTGAATCGAATGCAGCCAAGAGCGAGCGTCTAGGACTTACGGTTCAGGAGTTATTCACAGAAACATGGTTCTTTTACTGCCAGCCGCGAAAGCGAAAATAACCAAGATCGAGCGTCTAGGATTTACTTGTCAATAACTCGCCTGGGAAACATCCAGAGAAGTCAAACACAGTGCTCCTATACTAATTGCCAGGCGCTGAGACGAATGCCGCCAAGATCGAGCGTCTAGGACTTACGGTTCAGGAGTTATTCACAGAAACATGGTTCTGAACATGCTGCCAATTTCTCGCCTGGGAAACATGCAGAGAAGTCCAAGATAGTGTTTTTTAGACTGGCTGCCACGAGCTGAATCGAATGCAGCCAAGAGCGAGCGTCTAGGACTTACGGTTCAGGAGTTATTCACAGAAACATGGTTCTTTTACTGCCAGCCGCGAAAGCGAAAATAACCAAGATCGAGCGTCTAGGATTTACTTGTCAATAACTCGCCTGGGAAACATCCAGAGAAGTCAAACACAGTGCTCCTATACTAATTGCCAGGCGCTGAGACGAATGCCGCCAAGATCGAGCGTCTAGGACTTACGGTTCAGGAGTTATTCACAGAAACATGGTTCTGAACATGCTGCCAATTTCTCGCCTGGGAAACATGCAGAGAAGTCCAAGATAGTGTTTTTTAGACTGGCTGCCACGAGCTGAATCGAATGCAGCCAAGAGCGAGCGTCTAGGACTTACGGTTCAGGAGTTATTCACAGAAACATGGTTCTGAACATGCTGCCAATTGCTCGCCTGGGAAACATGCAGAGAAGTCCAAGATAGTGTTTTTTAGACTGGCTGCCACGAGCTGAATCGAATGCAGCCAAGAGCGAGCGTCTAGGACTTACGGTTCAGGAGTTATTCACAGAAACATGGTTCTGAACATGCTGCCAATTTCTCGCCTGGGAAACATGCAGAGAAGTCCAAGATAGTGTTTTTTAGACTGGCTGCCACGAGCTGAATCGAATGCAGCCAAGAGCGAGCGTCTAGGACTTACGGTTCAGGAGTTATTCACAGAAACATGGTTCTGAACATGCTGCCAATTGCTCGCCTGGGAAACATGCAGAGAAGTCCAAGATAGTGTTTTTTAGACTGGCTGCCACGAGCTGAATCGAATGCAGCCAAGAGCGAGCGTCTAGGACTTACGGTTCAGGAGTTATTCACAGAAACATGGTTCTGAACATGCTGCCAATTTCTCGCCTGGGAAACATGCAGAGAAGTCCAAGATAGTGTTTTTTAGACTGGCTGCCACGAGCTGAATCGAATGCAGCCAAGAGCGAGCGTCTAGGACTTACGGTTCAGGAGTTATTCACAGAAACATGGTTCTTTTACTGCCAGCCGCGAAAGCGAAAATAACCAAGATCGAGCGTCTAGGATTTACTTGTCAATAACTCGCCTGGGAAACATCCAGAGAAGTCAAACACAGTGCTCCTATACTAATTGCCAGGCGCTGAGACGAATGCCGCCAAGATCGAGCGTCTAGGACTTACGGTTCAGGAGTTATTCACAGAAACATGGTTCTGAACATGCTGCCAATTTCTCGCCTGGGAAACATGCAGAGAAGTCCAAGATAGTGTTTTTTAGACTGGCTGCCACGAGCTGAATCGAATGCAGCCAAGAGCGAGCGTCTAGGACTTACGGTTCAGGAGTTATTCACAGAAACATGGTTCTTTTACTGCCAGCCGCGAAAGCGAAAATAACCAAGATCGAGCGTCTAGGATTTACTTGTCAATAACTCGCCTGGGAAACATCCAGAGAAGTCAAACACAGTGCTCCTATACTAATTGCCAGGCGCTGAGACGAATGCCGCCAAGATCGAGCGTCTAGGACTTACGGTTCAAGAATTAGCTTTAGAAACATTTGCCTTAGGAACATGCAGAGAAGTCCAAGATAGTGTTTTTTAGACTGGCTGCCACGAGCTGAATCGAATGCAGCCAAGAGCGAGCGTCTAGGACTTACGGTTCAGGAGTTATTCACAGAAACATGGTTCTGAACATGCTGCCAATTTCTCGCCTGGGAAACATGCAGAGAAGTCCAAGATAGTGTTTTTTAGACTGGCTGCCACGAGCTGAATCGAATGCAGCCAAGAGCGAGCGTCTAGGACTTACGGTTCAGGAGTTATTCACAGAAACATGGTTCTGAACATGCTGCCAATTTCTCGCCTGGGAAACATGCAGAGAAGTCCAAGATAGTGTTTTTTAGACTGGCTGCCACGAGCTGAATCGAATGCAGCCAAGAGCGAGCGTCTAGGACTTACGGTTCAGGAGTTATTCACAGAAACATGGTTCTTTTACTGCCAGCCGCGAAAGCGAAAATAACCAAGATCGAGCGTCTAGGATTTACTTGTCAATAACTCGCCTGGGAAACATCCAGAGAAGTCAAACACAGTGCTCCTATACTAATTGCCAGGCGCTGAGACGAATGCCGCCAAGATCGAGCGTCTAGGACTTACGGTTCAGGAGTTATTCACAGAAACATGGTTCTGAACATGCTGCCAATTTCTCGCCTGGGAAACATGCAGAGAAGTCCAAGATAGTGTTTTTTAGACTGGCTGCCACGAGCTGAATCGAATGCAGCCAAGAGCGAGCGTCTAGGACTTACGGTTCAGGAGTTATTCACAGAAACATGGTTCTTTTACTGCCAGCCGCAAAAGCGAAAATAACCAAGATCGAGCGTCTAGGATTTACTTGTCAATAACTCGCCTGGGAAACATCCAGAGAAGTCAAACACAGTGCTCCTATACTAATTGCCAGGCGCTGAGACGAATGCCGCCAAGATCGAGCGTCTAGGACTTACGGTTCAAGAATTAGCTTTAGAAACATTTGCCTTAGGAACATGCAGAGAAGTCCAAGATAGTGTTTTTTAGACTGGCTGCCACGAGCTGAATCGAATGCAGCCAAGAGCGAGCGTCTAGGACTTACGGTTCAGGAGTTATTCACAGAAACATGGTTCTGAACATGCTGCCAATTGCTCGCCTGGGAAACATGCAGAGAAGTCCAAGATAGTGTTTTTTAGACTGGCTGCCACGAGCTGAATCGAATGCAGCCAAGAGCGAGCGTCTAGGACTTACGGTTCAGGAGTTATTCACAGAAACATGGTTCTGAACATGCTGCCAATTGCTCGCCTGGGAAACATGCAGAGAAGTCCAAGATAGTGTTTTTCAGACTGGCTGCCACGAGCTGAATCGAATGCAGCCAAGAGCGAGCGTCTAGGACTTACGGTTCAGGAGTTATTCACAGAAACATGGTTCTTTTACTGCCAGCCGCGAAAGCGAAAATAACCAAGATCGAGCGTCTAGGATTTACTTGTCAATAACTCGCCTGGGAAACATCCAGAGAAGTCAAACACAGTGCTCCTATACTAATTGCCAGGCGCTGAGACGAATGCCTCCAAGATCGAGCGTCTAGGACTTACGGTTCAAGAATTAGCTTTAGAAACATTTGCCTTAGGAACATGCAGAGAAGTCCAAGATAGTGTTTTTTAGACTGGCTGCCACGAGCTGAATCGAATGCAGCCAAGAGCGAGCGTCTAGGACTTACGGTTCAGGAGTTATTCACAGAAACATGGTTCTGAACATGCTGCCAATTGCTCGCCTGGGAAACATGCAGAGAAGTCCAAGATAGTGTTTTTTAGACTGGCTGCCACGAGCTGAATCGAATGCAGCCAAGAGCGAGCGTCTAGGACTTACGGTTCAGGAGTTATTCACAGAAACATGGTTCTGAACATGCTGCCAATTGCTCGCCTGGGAAACATGCAGAGAAGTCCAAGATAGTGTTTTTTAGACTGGCTGCCACGAGCTGAATCGAATGCAGCCAAGAGCGAGCGTCTAGGACTTACGGTTCAGGAGTTATTCACAGAAACATGGTTCTTTTACTGCCAGCCGCGAAAGCGAAAATAACCAAGATCGAGCGTCTAGGATTTACTTGTCAATAACTCGCCTGGGAAACATCCAGAGAAGTCAAACACAGTGCTCCTATACTAATTGCCAGGCGCTGAGACGAATGCCGCCAAGATCGAGCGTCTAGGACTTACGGTTCAGGAGTTATTCACAGAAACATGGTTCTGAACATGCTGCCAATTTCTCGCCTGGGAAACATGCAGAGAAGTCCAAGATAGTGTTTTTTAGACTGGCTGCCACGAGCTGAATCGAATGCAGCCAAGAGCGAGCGTCTAGGACTTACGGTTCAGGAGTTATTCACAGAAACATGGTTCTTTTACTGCCAGCCGCGAAAGCGAAAATAACCAAGATCGAGCGTCTAGGATTTACTTGTCAATAACTCGCCTGGGAAACATCCAGAGAAGTCAAACACAGTGCTCCTATACTAATTGCCAGGCGCTGAGACGAATGCCGCCAAGATCGAGCGTCTAGGACTTACGGTTCAGGAGTTATTCACAGAAACATGGTTCTGAACATGCTGCCAATTTCTCGCCTGGGAAACATGCAGAGAAGTCCAAGATAGTGTTTTTTAGACTGGCTGCCACGAGCTGAATCGAATGCAGCCAAGAGCGAGCGTCTAGGACTTACGGTTCAGGAGTTATTCACAGAAACATGGTTCTGAACATGCTGCCAATTGCTCGCCTGGGAAACATGCAGAGAAGTCCAAGATAGTGTTTTTTAGACTGGCTGCCGCGAGCTGAATCGAATGCAGCCAAGAGCGAGCGTCTAGGACTTACGGTTCAGGAGTTATTCACAGAAACATGGTTCTGAACATGCTGCCAATTTCTCGCCTGGGAAACATGCAGAGAAGTCCAAGATAGTGTTTTTTAGACTGGCTGCCACGAGCTGAATCGAATGCAGCCAAGAGCGAGCGTCTAGGACTTACGGTTCAGGAGTTATTCACAGAAACATGGTTCTGAACATGCTGCCAATTGCTCGCCTGGGAAACATGCAGAGAAGTCCAAGATAGTGTTTTTTAGACTGGCTGCCACGAGCTGAATCGAATGCAGCCAAGAGCGAGCGTCTAGGACTTACGGTTCAGGAGTTATTCACAGAAACATGGTTCTGAACATGCTGCCAATTTCTCGCCTGGGAAACATGCAGAGAAGTCCAAGATAGTGTTTTTTAGACTGGCTGCCACGAGCTGAATCGAATGCAGCCAAGAGCGAGCGTCTAGGACTTACGGTTCAGGAGTTATTCACAGAAACATGGTTCTTTTACTGCCAGCCGCGAAAGCGAAAATAACCAAGATCGAGCGTCTAGGATTTACTTGTCAATAACTCGCCTGGGAAACATCCAGAGAAGTCAAACACAGTGCTCCTATACTAATTGCCAGGCGCTGAGACGAATGCCGCCAAGATCGAGCGTCTAGGACTTACGGTTCAGGAGTTATTCACAGAAACATGGTTCTGAACATGCTGCCAATTTCTCGCCTGGGAAACATGCAGAGAAGTCCAAGATAGTGTTTTTTAGACTGGCTGCCACGAGCTGAATCGAATGCAGCCAAGAGCGAGCGTCTAGGACTTACGGTTCAGGAGTTATTCACAGAAACATGGTTCTTTTACTGCCAGCCGCGAAAGCGAAAATAACCAAGATCGAGCGTCTAGGATTTACTTGTCAATAACTCGCCTGGGAAACATCCAGAGAAGTCAAACACAGTGCTCCTATACTAATTGCCAGGCGCTGAGACGAATGCCGCCAAGATCGAGCGTCTAGGACTTACGGTTCAAGAATTAGCTTTAGAAACATTTGCCTTAGGAACATGCAGAGAAGTCCAAGATAGTGTTTTTTAGACTGGCTGCCACGAGCTGAATCGAATGCAGCCAAGAGCGAGCGTCTAGGACTTACGGTTCAGGAGTTATTCACAGAAACATGGTTCTGAACATGCTGCCAATTTCTCGACTGGGAAACATGCAGAGAAGTCCAAGATAGTGTTTTTTAGACTGGCTGCCACGAGCTGAATCGAATGCAGCCAAGAGCGAGCGTCTAGGACTTACGGTTCAGGAGTTATTCACAGAAACATGGTTCTGAACATGCTGCCAATTTCTCGCCTGGGAAACATGCAGAGAAGTCCAAGATAGTGTTTTTTAGACTGGCTGCCACGAGCTGAATCGAATGCAGCCAAGAGCGAGCGTCTAGGACTTACGGTTCAGGAGTTATTCACAGAAACATGGTTCTTTTACTGCCAGCCGCAAAAGCGAAAATAACCAAGATCGAGCGTCTAGGATTTACTTGTCAATAA
>NW_027463767.1:0-69778 GCF_050947455.1 Rhinoderma darwinii | reverse complement strand
GAATCGTATGTCATGGTTTGGGCGTATCAACGCGGTCAAAATGGATATTTTGCCCAAATTTTTATACCTATTCCAGACCGTCCCTATTGTCGTACCATCTGGTTTTTTTAAGACCCTGCACAGGGCCATAACTAAATTTGTATGGGGCTCTTCTAAGCCTCGTATTTGTTTTGCTATCCTTAGTCGTCCAAAAGTAGAGGGGGGCACGGGTCTCCCAGACTTTAAACGTTACCATCAAGCTGCATTGATCATGAGGGTAGTGGATTGGTTCCGCTCGGAAACAGGTAAGCAATGGGTGCGCATTGAAAGAGATATGTCTCCTCTTGCATTAACTTCTCTGCCGTGGTTGACTGTCCAGCAGCGCCACATGCTATCTTTGCCCTTTCTCACACGTCAGTTTCTTGCAGTCTGGGAGCGAGTCTTTGGTGCTGCGGGCCTTGTTCATCGCCTGGGTCCTCTGACTCCTCTCTTTGACAACCCCTCCTTCCCTCCGGCGGTGGGTGTTGATACATTCCTCTGTTGGGAGAGAGGAGAGGGTGGATATCTGGCTAAGACCCTTACTCCTGACGGTGCCATCTTATCAATGAATGCTGTCTCTGAGGCCTGCCCGGGGAGACGATCAACCTGGTGGTCATACCTACAGTTACGTTCCTATCTTTCTTCCCTGGGAGACTGTCTGGTGTGTTTACAGGACAAGACTCCTTTGAAACATTATTTATCTTTATCTACTGCTCCCTCTCATGTCTTGTCCTATTTACATGGGATTCTTTTACCTAAATTCTCTTTCTCTCAACTGTCATTCACGATTGCATGGGACGAGGAAATGGGGGTTCAACATTCGGAAGAGGACTGGGGGTACTTCTTTCCTTTTAGCTCACAAACTGCCAATGTCTTGTTTTGCTCAAGAAAAAAACTACAAAATACTCACCCGATGGTATCGTTGTCCTGCTTTGTTGCATAGGATATTTCCAGAGGTGTCTGCTGATTGTTGGAGGTGTGGGGAGGCTCCTGGAACCATGTTGCATATTTGGTGGGATTGTCCCAGGATACGTCCCTTTTGGGGAAAGATTTTTGACTTGGGTAACAAGCTCTTTCACACTGAGGTTCCGACCTCGGCTTCTATTGGATTACTCTCCATGGTTCCTGGATCACTCCCACACCTCAAAAGGGGTGTCTTTAGGCATTTCCTGACTGCGGCGAGAACGGTGATACCTAGGCATTGGAAGTCTCACACTGTCCCTTCTTTGACGAAATGGGTAACTGAGGTGAACGGGATTATGAGGATGGAGGAATTGCTGTCCGCTGACAGGGGCAAGTCTGTGCTCTTCGTCCAAACTTGGGCAGTGTGGTCTGGATTCCGGGGTGGTACTGATCTACCTCTCTGGCTGGATGGAAGGTTCTGAGCAGCATCTATGATCTTATTCCATGCGCTATGTCTGTTTGTATTTCCCTTTGTTGTCTGGTGTCTTGTGTTGGTGTTATATTATATTTGTGGCACTTATACGTACCAACTCTTACTTCATTGGGGCTTGGTCCCCATGTTTATTGCACTATCTTTATATGAACATGGTACAGTTAGTACCACTGTATTTCGATTCATAATTACTTTAGATGGCTGGGAGGCTACCTCCCATTGATGTTTATGCATCTCATATACTGTTCATACTGTGAAAAAATTATATTTTGTACTGCGTGAAAATTTCTTGACAAAATTGTACAATGTTTTATATGATGTTAAAATGCTTTTTTTTTTCAAAATAAAAATCTGGATAAAGAAAAAAAAAAGAACATTGAAAGCGACCACAAAGCCATACTACACTCAGGATGTGTCTTTTCCCGACCATAGCCAGAGGAATGGGTTATGGTCGGATCCACGGGCAACCAGTAACACAACAAAACTTCTGCAACAAAGGTGTTGAGTACATAATGGCATGGCTTTATAAGCATTCACGAATGGCAGACCTGGTAGCCTTGTTTAGGCCCCCGGTTGCCATGGCACCTATCAGAAACCTGCGATTATGCTGATGGTGACAGAGGAAGCCCCCGCCATCTGTTTACCCACGTAGATGCCCTACTATTGACCACAGCAACTGAGGGGTAACGTGCCGGGATCTCCGCTATTTCCCGCACCATCCAAGTACTGTACGTTTACGGTGCTTTGTGCTAACTGCATGGCGCTGTAAATGTATGTCACCCAGTGGTTAAATGACAGAAAGCCGACATCAGTACCGTGAATTTCTAGGTTTATAGGATTTGCGTCTCTAAGTAAATAAACCGTATACAACCCCAATGGCATCCTCTATCTGTGGTGCACGGTTGGGTAGACGTTCTTTTGGCACTTGCCCCCTCCCCACCTAGTGCTGCACATGGAATAATACAAGACGTTTTTGGGCATGTGCAGTAGCCTGGGGCTGCTCTGCTTGTATGTACCATCTGCCCTGACTAACAACCCACCCCCAAATCTGGAACTTCTACGGAGCAGAGAGTAAGCCGGCGGGCATGAATAGCAGAAACCGTGAGGAAAATCCTGACCTAGAATGGATCCAATTGTAGCAAACTATCAGCTGCGAGAAATATCAGGCATGTTCCTGGATATAAACAAGAATATTCCCATTTACTGACCCCAAACAGATATCTCAAAAATGCTGAGGAATTAGAAAGTTGCAGAAGTTATCATTATACGAAAATTATGCATCTAGTTACATGAAACCGGAAAATCCCTATTATATTGACATTTTATAGAGATGAGTGGTAAAATAGTGGCCACTCGAGGGCACAAATATGGATAACCAGGCCTGTACCTCTAGTGCCTGTGACAATGCATCGCCCCCATCTTATTCTTAAGAACCATGAAGTGTTTGAGCTTCTACATGGACCTAACAAGCGAACTGCTGGGGTCACTTATCTACACATATTCAGGGCAGAGGGGTTGTAAAACGGTGGTGCCTTGCTGGGGGCTTCACTACATAAATATCCTGCAGACTGTCCAGAAACAAAATGTACTTCTCAGTCGTATGTATATATGTATGGAGCATGTCCTCACTGTATATACTGTACTCCCTCTTTACTATCCTCATATATACTGTGTACAATGTACTGTTCACTTATATGTATATATGGGACGTGTCCTCATTGTATATACTATACTCCCTCTTTACTGTCATATATACTGTATATAATGTACTGTTCAGTTATATGTATATATGGGACGTGTCCTCACTGTATATACTGTACTCCCTCTTTACTGTCCTCAAACTGTATATAATGTACTGTTCAGTTATATGTATGGGACGTGTACTCACTGTATATACTGCACTCCCTCTTTACTGTCCTCATACATTATATAATGTACTGTTCAGTTATATGTATGTATGGAGCATGTCCTCACTGTATATACTGTACTCCCACTTTACAGTACTCATATATACTGTATACAATGTACTGTTCAGTTATATGTAGTGTGTCCTCATTGTATATAATGTACTCCCTCTTTACTGTCCTCATATATACTGTATATAATGTACTGTTCAGTTATATGTATGGGACGTGTCCTCACTGTATATACTGTACTCCCTCTTTACTGTCCTCATATATACTGTATATAATGTACTGTTCAGTTGTATGTATGGAGCGTGTCCTCACTGTATATACTGTACTCCCTCTTTACTATCCTCATATGTACTGTATATAATGTAATGTTCAGTTATATGTATATATGGAGCGTGTCCTCACTGTATATACTATACTCCTTTTTACTGTCCTCATATATACGGTATATAATGTACTGTTCAGTTATATGTATATATGGAGCGTGTCCTCACTGTATATACTGTACTCCTTCTTTACTGTCCGCATATATACTGTATATAATCTACTGTTCAGTTATATGTATGTATGGAGCATGTCCTCACTGTATATACTGTACTCCCGCTTTACTGTCATCATATATACTGTATATAATGTACTGTTATATGCATATATGGAGCATGTCCTCATTCTATATACTGTACTCCCTCTTTACTGTGCTCATATATACTGTATATAATGTACTGTCCAGTTATATGTATGGAGCATGTCCTTACTGTATATACTGTATATAATGTACTGTTCAGTTGTATATATGGGACGTGTCCTCACTATATATACTGTACTCTCTCTGTACTGTTCAGGTATATGTATATATGGGACGTGTCCTCACTATACTGTACTCCCTCTTTACTGTCATACTGTATATAATGTACTGTTCCGTTATATGTATATATGGGACGTGTCCTCAGTGTATATACTGTACTCCCTCTTTACTGTGCTCATATATACTGTATATAATGTACTGTTCAGTTATATGTATGGAGCGTGTCCTCACTGTATATACTGTACTCTCTATACTGTACTCATATATACTGTATATAATGTACTGTTCAGTTATATGTATATATGGGACGTGTCCTCACTGTATATACTGTACTCCCTCTTTACTGTCCTCGTATATACTGTATATAATGTACTGTTCAGTTATATGTATATATGGGACGTGTCCTCAATGTATATACTGTACTCCCTCTTTGGTGTCATATATACTGTATATAATGTACTGTTCAGTTTTTATGTATATATGGGACATGTCCTCACTGTATATACTGTACTCCCTCTTTACTGTCCTCATATATACTGTATAGAATGTACTGTCCAGTCATATGTATATATGGAGCGTGGCCTTGCTGTATATACTGTACTCCCTCTTTACTTTCCTTATATATACTGTATATAATGTACTGTTCAGTTATATGTATATATGGGCCGTGTCCTCACTGTATATACTGTACTCCCTCTTTACTGTGCTCTTATATACTGTATATAATGTACTGTCCAGTTGTATATATGGGACATGTCCTCACTCTATGTACTGTACTCCCTCTTTTCTGTCCTCATATATACTGTATATAATGTACTGTTCAGTTATATGTATATATGGAGCGTGTCCTCACTGTATATACTGTACTCCCTCTTTACTGTGCTCATATATACTGAATACAATGTACTGTCCAGTTATATGTATGGAGCATGTCCTCACTGTATATACTGTACTCCCTCTTTACTGTGCTCATATATACTTTATATAATGTACTGTTCAGTTATATGTATATATGGGAAGTTTCCTCACTGTATATACTGGTATATACTGTACTCTCTTTACTGTGCTCATATATACTGTATATAATGTACTTTCCAGTTATATGTATGTATGGAGCATGTCCTCACTGTATATACTGTACTCCCACTTTACAGTACTCATATATACTGTATACAATGTACTGTTCAGTTATATGTATATATGGAGTATGTCCTCACTGTATATACTGTACAACCTCTTTACTGTCCTTATATATACTGTATATAATGTACTGTTCAGTTATATGTATATATGGAGCATGTCCTCACTGTATATACTGTACTCCCTCTTTACTGTCCTCATATATACTGTATATAATGTACTGTTCAGTTATATGTATATATGGAGCATATCCTCTTTGTATATACTGTACTCCCTATTTACTATCCTCCTGTACACTGTATATAATGTACTGTTCAGTTATATATATATATATATGGAGCATGTCCTCATTGTATATACTGTACTCCCTCTATACTGTCCTCATATATACTGTATATAATGTACTGTTCAGTTATATATATATATATATATATATATATATGGGACATGCCCTCAATGTATATACTGTGCTCCCTCTTTACTGTCCTTATATTTATACTGTATATAATGTACTGTTCAGTTATATGTATATATGGAGCATGTCCTAATTGTATATACTGTACTCCCGCTTTACTGTGCTCATATAAACTGTATATAATGTACTGTCCAGTTATATGTATGTATGGATTATTTCCTCACTGTATATATTGTACTCCCTCTTTGCTTTGCTCATACTGTATATAATATATTGTCCAGTTATATGTATGTATGGAGCATGTCCTCACTATATACTGTACTCCCTCTTTACTGTCATACTGTATATAATGTACTGTTCAGTTATGTATATATGGCGCGTGTCCTCACTGTATATACTGTACTCCCTCTTTACTGTTCTCATATATACTGTATATAATGTACTGTTCAGTTATATGTATATATGGGACATGTCCTCACTGTATATACTGTACTCCCTCTTTACTGTGCTCATATACACTGTATATAATGTACTGTTCAGTCATATGTATATATGGAGCGTGGCCTCGCTGTATATACTGTACTCCCTCTTTACTTTCCTTATATATAATGTACTGTTCAGTTCTATATATGGGCCGTGTCCTCACTGTTTATACTGTACTCTCTCTTTACGGTCATATATACTGTGTATATAATGTACTATTCAGTTGTATGTATGTATTGAGCATGTCCTCACTGTATACACTGTACTCCCTCTTTATTGTGCTCATATATACTGTATATAATGTACTGTTCAGTTATATGTATATACGGAGTATGTCCTCACGGTATATACTGTACAACCTCTTTACTGTCCTCATATATACTGTATATAATGTACAGTTCCGTTATATGTATATATGGGACATGTCCTCCGGGTATATACTGTACTCCCTCTTTACTGAACTTATATATACTGTATATAATTTACTGTTCAGTTGTATATATGGAGCATGTCCTCACTGTATATCCTGTACTCCCTCTTTGCTTTGCTTATACTGTATATAATGTACTGTCCAGTTATATGTATGTATGGAGCATGTCCTCACTATATACTGTACTCCCTCTTGACTATCCTCATATATTCTGTATAGAATGTACTGTTCAGTTATGTATATATGGCGCGTGTCCTCACTGTATATACTGTACTCCCTCTTTACTGTGCTCAAATATACTGTATATAATGTACTGTCCAGTTATATGTATGTATGTATGGAGCATGTCCTCACTGTATATACTTCCTCTTTACTGTCCTTATATATACTGTATATAATGTACTGTTCAGTTGTATATATGGGACGTGTCCTCACTATATATACTGTACTCCCTCTTTACTGTCCTCATATATACTGTATAGAATGTACTGTCCAGTTATATGTATGTATGGAACATGTCCTCACTATATATACTGTACTCCCTGTTTACTGTCCTCATATATAGGCTATATAATGTACTGTTCCGTTATATGGATATATGGGATGTGTACTCACTGTATATACTGTCCTCATATATACTGTATATGATTTATTCAGTTATATGTATATATGGAGCATGTCCTCAATATACTGTACTTCCTCTTTACTGTCCTCATATATAATGTATATGATGTATTGTTCAGTTATATGTATATATGGGACGTATCCTCACTGTATATACTGTACTCCCTCTTTACTGTCCTTATACTGTATATAATATACTGTTCAGTTATATGTATATATGGAGCATGTCCTCACTGTATATATACTGTACTCCCTCTTTACTGTCCTCATATATACTGTATATAATCTACTGTTCAGTTATATGTATATATGGGACGTGTCCTCACTGTATATACTGTACTCCCTCTTTACTGGCCTCATATATACTGTATATAATGTACTGTTCATTCATATATATATATTGTACTCCCTCTTTACTGTGCTCATATACTGTATATAATGTACTGTCCAGTTATATGTATGTATGGAGCATGTCCTCACTGTATATACTGTACTCCCTCTTTACTGTCCTCATATATACTATATATAATGTACTGTTCAGTTGTATATATGGGATGTGTCCTCACTGTATATACTGTACTGCCTTTTTATTTACTGAATATCTGAGGACAGTAAAGAGGGAGTACAGTATATACAGTGAGGACATGCTCCATACATACATATAACTGGACAGTACATTATATACAGTATATATGAGGACAGTAAAGAGGGAGCACAGTATATACAGTGAGGACAAGTCCCATATATACATATAACTGAACAGTACATTATATACAGTATATATGAGGACAGTAAAGAGGGAGTACAGAATATACAGTCAGGACACATCCCATATATACATATGACTGAACAGTACATTACTGTCCACAGATATACTGTATATAATGTACTGTTCAGTAATATGTATGTATGTATGTATGGAGCATGTCCTCACTGTATATACTTTACTCCCTCTTTACTGTCCTCATATATACTGTATATAATGTACTGTCCAGTAATATGTATATATGGGACATGTCCTCACTGTATATACTGTACCCCCTCTTTACTGTCCTCATATATACTGCATATAAGTTACTGTTCAGTTTTATGTATATATGGAGCATGTCCTCATTGTATATACTGTACTCCCTCTTTACTGTCCTTATATATACTGTATATAATGTACTGTTGAGTTTATATGGGACGTGTCCTCACTTTATATACTATACTCCCTCTTTACTGTCCTCATATATCCTGCATATAATGTACTGTTCAGTTATACGTATATATGGGACGTGTCCTCACTGTATATACTGTACTCCCTCTTTACTGTCATATATACTGTATATAATTTACTGTTCAGTTATATGTATATATGGAGCGTGTCCTCACTGTATATACTGTACTCCCTCTTTACTGTCATATATACTGTATATAATGTACTGTTCAGTTATATGTATAGATGGAGTATGTCCTCACTGTATATACTGTACAACCTCTTTACTGTCCTCATATATACTGTATATAATGTACTGTTCCGTTATATGTATATATGGGACGTGTCCTCGGTATATACTGTACTCCCTCTTTACTGAACTTCTATATACTGTATATAATTTACTGTTCAGTTGTATATATGGAGCATGTCCTCACTGTATATCCTGTACTCCCTTTGCTTTGCTCATACTGTATATAATGTACTGTCCAGTTATATGTATGTATGTATGGAGCATGTCCTCACTATATACTGTACTCCCTCTTGACTGTCCTCATATATACTGTATATAATGTACTGTTCAGTTATGTATATATGGCGCGTGTCCTCACTGTATATACTGTACTCCCTCTTTACTGTGCTCAAATATACTGTATATAATGTACTGTCCAGTTATATGTATGTATGGAGCATGTCCTCACTGTATATACTTCCTCTTTACTGTCCTTATATATACTGTATATAATGTACTGTTCAGTTGTATATATGGGACGTGTCCTCACTATATATACTGTACTCCCTCTTTTCTGTCCTCATATATACTGTATATAATGTACTGTCCAGTTATATGTATATATGGAGCATGTCCTCACTGTATATACTGTACTCACTCTTTACTGTGCTCTTATATACTGTATATAATGTACTGTTCAGTTGTATATATGGGACGTGTCCTCACTATATACTGTACTCCCTCTTTTCTGTCCTCATATATACTGTATATAATGTACTGTTCAGTTATATGTATATATGGAGCGTGTCCTCACTGTATATACTGTACTCCCTCTTTACTGTGCTCAAATATACTGTATATAATGTACTGGCCAGTTATATGTATGTATGGAGCATGTCCTCACTGTATATACTTCCTCTTTACTGTCCTTATATATACTGTTCAGTTGTATATATGGGACGTGTCCTCACTATATATACTGTACTCCCTCTTTTCTGTCCTCATATATACTGTATATAATGTACTGTCCAGTTATATGTATATATGGAGCATGTCCTCACTGTATATACTGTACTCACTCTTTACTGTGCTCTTATATACTGTATATAATGTACTGTTCAGTTGTATATATGGGACGTGTCCTCACTCCCTCTTTACTGTGCTCATATATACTGAATACAATGTACTGTCCAGTTATATGTATATATGGAGCGTGTCCTCACTGTTTATACTGTACTCCCTCTTTACTGTGCTCATATACTGTATATAATGTACTGTTCAGTTACATGTATATATGGAGCGTGTCCTCACTGTATATACTGTACTCCCTCTTTACTGTCCTTGTATATACTGTATATAATGTACTGTTCAGTTACATGTATATATGGAGCTTGTCCTCACTTTATATACTGTACTCCCGCTTTACTGTGCTCATATATACTATATATAATGTACTGTCCAGTTATATGTATGTATGGAGCATGTCCTTACTGTATATAGTGTACTCCCTCTTTACTGTCATATATACTGTATATAATGTACTGTTTCGTTATATGTATATATGGGACGTGTTCTCACTGTATATACTGTACTCCCTCTTTACTGTCCTCATATATACTGTATATAATGTACTGTTCAGTTATATGTATATATGGAGCATGTCCTCACTGTATATACTGTACTCCCTCTTTACTGTCCTCATATATACTGTATATAATCACTAGTTCAGCTGTAAGGAAGGCGAGGACTACAGGCAGGAGAAGAACACAGAGAGACATAAGACACTAAGGGGGCGGTTATTTATCAACTCTTCTACGCCAGGCGTAGAAAAGTCGCAAAAGGTATTAAAAGTCGCAATTTGTAATGCAAATTGCAATTTTTGCCCTTTTTTGTGCCACTTTCCACACTTTTGTAGAAATAGGGCGTGATCGAGGGAAAGGGGCGTTGCCACGGAGCCAACAAATTTATTATGATTATCCCAGAAAAGTGGCATAAATTATAGTGGAAATCTACACCAGCTCCTCGCTAACATATATTTCACTCCATGTGGCATAGCAAGGTAGAGGTCCGCGCTGGACCTCACAGATCTGGCACAGTTTAGAGTTTTCTGTAAAAACAGAATGAGCCATTACAGAAGAGAGAAAGCAGAATACATTGGGACCCTAAAGAGGTCAGGAGCTTTCAATTGTTTGGGGTTTCCGGAAAAAATAATCTTCTGTGCAAGAATATAACCTTAAAGAACCAGTTCCTGTTTAACCCCTTAACTGCTTCCCGCAAAATTACGTGTCAGATATGTCAGTGCGGGGGGTGATGTATGGAGCGCTCAAGCGCTTTGCGTGCACCATACGCTGCGGTTGTCAGCTGTGTATTACAGATGACACCCGGGACTAACGGCCAGAAACAGTGATCGCGCTGTTTTCCAGCTGTTTAATCCCCCAAATGCTGCGGTCAATCGCGACGGCAGCATCTGAGGTGTTAAAAAGAGGGCGCGGCCCCCTCTGACAGCTTGTCACCGCCCCCCCCTGCCCCCGCAATGAGATCGATGGGTCACTAGGATTGTCATGGCAGCCCAGGGCCTAATGAAGGCCCCCAGGACTGCCTTCACTCTGCCTCTCCTAAGCCCTTAGTGCTTGGACCCCCCACCAATCAAAACATCTGACATGTCACTATGACATGTCAGAAGTTTTTTAAACGTTTAGCTATACTTTAAGGCTGGATTCACACGAGGTCGTTACATCCGTAATTGACGGACGTATTTCGGCCGCAAGTTCCGGACCGAACACAGTGCAGGCAAACTGAAAACATGATTACAGTACGGGACAGTTGTGAGGCAGGGACTCCTAGCATCGTACATAACTATGATGCTAGGAGCCCAGCTCCCTGCACTGTGTTTGGTCCAGGACTTGCGGCCGAAATACGTCCGCCAATTACGGACATAATGACCTCGTGTGAATACAGCCTAACAGAAGCCTATGGAAATGACAATATACTGCAATACATTAGTATTGCAGTCTATTATACCAGCGATCTAACAATCGCTGGTTCATGTCCCCTAGCAAAAAAAAAAGTGAAATAAAGTTTTTAGTAAGGAAAAAAAGAACAAATTAAAAGTTTAAAAAAATATATTTTCCCAGTTTTCCTCTAAAGTAATGTAAAAAATAAAAAAAAAGGTAACAAAATTGGTATAGCTGCTTCTGAACTATTAAAATATAGCGTTATTTAACGCGCATGGTGAACCCAAAAATATTTAAAACCCCCAAATTTTGGTCAACTTAGCTCTTTAAAAAAATTGTATAAAAAAATTGCATCTACCAAAAAATGGTACCTAGAAAAACTAGAGCTCGTCCCGCAAAATATACGCATCACACCGCTCAATCAATGAAAAAAGAAAAAACTTATGGCTCTTAGAATGTGGCTACACAAAAAAAATTTTTTAACAAACATTTTTTTTTTCTTTGAAAGTAGTATAATTTAAGAAAATCTATATAAATTTGGTATCACCGCAATCGTATTGAGCCACAGCATGTAAGTTTTCATTTTTACCGCACTGTGAAATCTGTAAGAACGAAACCCAAAAAGTCATGAAGTGATCACAGTTTTATCCAATTTCAGCACGCAAATAAATTTTTTTCAGTTTACCAGTGCATTGTATGGTACTTTAGATGCTACCATTAGAAACTACAACTCCTCCCATAAAAAAATAAGCCCTCACACCACTCTATTGAAATGGCTTCGGCCCGAAGAGGTTATAGTCCAAGCCATTTTTCATTTGTCACTCACCTTCCTAGAGTCATAACTTTTTTTTTTTTTTTACGTCAATGGAGTGGTGTGTGAAGGATTATTTTTTTGCGAGAGGAGTTGTAGTTTTTTAGGCACCATTTAAAGTACCATGTAATGGTTGAATTGGAAAAAACTGAGCTTCCGCCATGTTTTTTGGGTTTAGTTTTTACTGTACACATTTACCTTCTCTTAAGGTAAAAGTAGACTTAACATCTACTTTTACCTTAAGATAAGGTAAATATATACAGCCCCAGAACCACGCTCACTACATATATACAGCACCAGAACAAAGCTCAGTTAAAATATATACAGCCGCAGAACCAAGCTCAGTATATAAATACAGCTCCAGAACCAAGCTCAGTATATAAATACAGCTCCAGAACCAAGCTCAGTACATACGTACAAAACCTAAACCAAGCTCAGTAGATAAATACAGCAGCAGAACCAAGCTCAATACAAATATACAGCACCAGAACAAACCTCAGTACATATGTACAGCATCAGAACCAAGCTCAATACATAAATACAGCACCAGGAAAAATACAGCTCCGTACAGAGATCATTTAAATATAAATACAACACCAGAACCAAGCTCAGTACAAATATACAGCCCCAGATCCAAGCTCAGTACACATATACAGTGCTGGGTGTGCAAGAAAAAGGAGTCTCCAAGGGCGCACACCCAGCACACCTTTTGCGGTTTTCCCTGGAATACCGGTTCTGAGTCCTGGCAGCAGCAGCATTTAATCCTTCATTGTCTATTATCATCTTACCCCAGGTGAGCAGTATCTGTATATTGTACTACATCACATCTGGGTAACCTGCACTATGTGGCGCTCTGTTTTCTGTTTCTTATCTACACATATACAGCAGAGCCAAGCTCAGTACATAAATACAGCATCGGAACCAAGCTCAGTACATATATGCACCAGAGCCAAGCTCCGTACATAAATACAGCACTAGAACCAAGCTCAGTACATATATACCCTGCCAGAAACAAGCTCATTAAATAAATACAACACCAGAACCAAACTCAGTACATATATACAGTGCCAGAACCAAACTTAGTACATATATACAGCGCCAGAACAAAACTCAGTATATAAGTACAGCACCAGAACAAAGCTCAATACATAAATATAGCAGCAGCACAAATACAGTTCGGTACAGAGATCATTTGCAAATTCAGTTTAACCCTTGCCATATAAGTTTGTTCGACCTAAAACGATAGCTCCCAATATAGCCAGAACAAGGGTTAGGATATGTTGGGAGTTGTTGTTTCACAAAAGAGAACGATACACCCATTATCTCGCTGCAGATCATACAGTGACTACAGTACTGATCAGTCACAGGGAGAATAAACATTTACATTGAGTGGCTCACATGTGACGCCTCAGGTTCTTTTTCGTTGTTCTTCTCTTTCCTTCTCCATCGGGACCAGACCTCTATGATGACTTCTCCCAGCCACAGCCCATTTCTGCAGAGTTTGCCGGTCAGATGTCTTCGGCTCCTCACTTTTCCAACATTTCCGCACCTATAAACGAAGATAAAATTCTCATGATGCCACACTCTATGCCCCTGACTATAATAGTACTATACTCTGTACGTCTGAATATAATAGCTCTATACTCGGTCCCCATTAATTAAATTGTGTCAAACACTGTAAAGTAAAACACCACACACACTAACAATGCCCCCTGTAGCTAGCGCCAGTGACAATGCCCCCTGTAGATAGCGCCAGTCACAATGCCCTCTGTAGATATTGCCAGTCACAATACCCTCTGTAAATAGCGCCAGTCACACTGCCCCCTGTAGATCGCGCAGTCACAATGCCCCATGTAGATATTGCCCAGTGTAAATAGCGTGCCCTGTAGATATTGCCCCAATGCTGGCCACAGAAAAAAAGCCAGTGCAATAGTAATCAGTTGTATCTGTATCCTAAGGCCACGGATACAATTGGGTAAGAAGTCCGCTTTCACCCCGGTTCTCTGAACCAGCTGTAATTTTAACAACCAGTTCGGGAAAACCGGATGAACTGGGCCCCCTTTCAGCCTCGGGACCTGGGCAAGTGCTCACATTGCCCTCATTGTAATCCGCTCATGCATATATGGCTCTGACACGTCTCGGCATCGACTATGTATGAGCGGCGCTGAAATAATGACGAGATGGAGGGGAGAAGAGCGGTGAGGCGAGTATGTGTTTTTTTTATGTTATGGGAGACGTGGGAGGGATGCTATGGTGCATGGTGTATGGTGTGGTCATTGCTGCACAATTTTACCGCACGGCTTAGCAGAAAAATGCAACACATTTATTAAAATGCTTTTGCCTCTTAATAAATGTGTCACACTTTAAGTTCCATTTTTTTTCTAATAAGACTGGCGTATAAAAATAATAATTTCCCCCTTTATGATTAGTATCAGTGACTGGTAAGTATCCGGATAGATTGTAGTTGTAGGATCACACGCTGCAGTTACATCTTATTTCATGGATTTCTTACAGACATCGGCGTTATGTAGAAATCGATAGTATTTACCAGGAATGTATTCTCACACCTCCTTCTTTTTATTTTTCAGGTGTCTATTTCCAAGTACAGAGAATCAAGATGGTAAATGCTCCACAGGTCGGTTCACACGGAAACCGCAACGGAATCCGCGCCAAAAAAATGCCCCAAATCACTTTCCTGGAGCGGTTTCCGCCTCTGACCCCTCATTGAAATCAATGGGTGGCAGAAAAAAACGCGGAACTGATTAATTTGATTAATTTATAGGAATTTGTGGCTGGCGTTGGAGCCGATTAGGTGTTGTGATTGTCATGAGGCAGTTGGGTAAAGGTATGTTTTTAGTCTTTTGTGTGAGGCTGATAAAGTGTAACTAAACTTTTAACATATCAAAGTGACATAGCAGAAGTTTTGATCAGTGGGGGTCTCCGCACTGAGACCCCCACCGACTGCTACAACGAAGCGGCAGAAGCGCTTGGGTGAGTGCTGTGCCGCATGGTTTCTGATTTTCTTTCCACGGAAAACTGAGCGAGCGTTGTACGGACTAAATGGAAACTCAGTCTGTACACCGTTTGCTCAACTTTCCAAGGGAAGATGATCAGAAACAAAGCAGTACATCGCTCACCCTGCCGCTTCTGCTGCTTCATTTTAGCAATCGGTGGGGGTCTCAGTGCTAGGACTCCCACCGATCAAAACTTCTGACATGTTACTATGTTTAGTAACACTTTAAGGCCCCATGCACACGACTGAAATTTTTTTTCATAATTGCGGACCGTAACACGATCCGCAATTACAAACCTGCCTGGTTCTATTGGCCGCAGACACCTTTTCGTATCGCTACGGATAGCTGTCTGTGCCGTAGAACAGTGCCTTGATTTATGGAGCATGTCCTACTTTTTGTTTTTTATGGGCAGTGCTCCCATACTTTGTATGGGAGCACGGCCCGAAAATGCGTCCCGCGGCCATCGGCAGCTGGCCGTGCCCACAATCACGGGCCGTGATTATGGGCACGGCCGTGTGCATGAGGCTGAAATGTTGATAAAATTCCTATAGAAAGTATTATGACTAAGTAAAGTAGTTGTGATAGAAATAATTCATAGAGTTCTGGTAATAAAGTGATTTTGAGTTGGATTTCTCCGGTCAGATGCGGTTTGGTTGCTGTTTGCAGAAGAGTTTTCTTCTGGAGTTCTTGTTCTTGGAGGATATTCTTGAGGACATTTGGACGTTCTAACAGTCAGTTGTCTACCTCTGGCCATAGAGTAGTGTTTCATCTATTAAAGACCAGTGTGCAGCTTAAAGGGGTTTATCCATCTTAGACATTTATGGCATGTCCACAGGATGCGGGTCCAGCTCTGATGTGTGTCATAACTTGGCGCATGTGAGGTCTCTGTTGAATGTGTAATATTTTTCCTGATGGATGATATCAGATATTTGGTGTCCTCTCTAGGCCACACTTAGGCCCATGTTATTAATGGTCCACTGAATAGATTGTAGAATGGTTTTCTGTGTTATACAGATGTGAAGGCGAGCGCTATTTCTTCTAGACATCTGATCTTTGGTATGATTGGTGAATAATTTAGGGGCTGTGGTCAGGGTGGGGTGGTCGGTGCGACCTCTTGGATAGGAAGACTTGAGATGGGATCTCTAGTTTGGCTCCGCAGAATGTACCCCAGAACGGATTTAATTGCCCCTTAAAAATGATTTGAGTTTTATCAGAAACAAGGCACACTAACATCTCTTTACTGATCCAGTACATCTATAGCATATACCAGGAACGTATTATAGCACCTCTTTCTTTTCTAGATGTCTATAAGTGAAGAGAAGCAAGATATAGAATCCTCCAGTCAGCGGCGATGGAGGAATCAGAGAACTGGTAATTATTATTATTAATTACTGATAATTATCAGGCTGCTTTCTAGCTCTGGATTACTCAGAGGTGTAATTCCCAAGTGACGGCTAAGATTTGAACAGCGATGCTACTGCAGTCCTAGTACTTGTAGCAGACGCTGAAATACTAAATTAGAATCACTCGGAAACAACCGCCGGTTCCCGGGTGCACGCAGTCTTCTACAGCGATGTGACTGCACATGCGCAGTAGTGCACACTGAAATACAAGTTTAGAATAAGCACTTGAGAACAGTCGCCGGTTCCCGGGTACATACAGTCTTGCTGAAATGCAAGTTTCGTAGAAGCACTCGGGAACAGTTGCCACTGGCTAGTCCTTGTCCTGACACTTCTCCTCTTAGGGACTCACTGGTTGACTCCGGTGTCTATTTAATTGTTTCTCCTTGAGTAGCTCAAGGAGTTGGTGATTATTTCACCAGGTCGTTTGTCTGTGTTGTCGTGTCTCCCCTTCTTGTCTGTCTTGTTCTATTCACTGCTACTTTAGCGCATTTTATTTGTGTGCTCCTCTGGTGGGAGATAGTGATGGCACAATTGAAAGTCTGTACCTTTAATGCTAGGGGGCTTAATGTCCCGGAAAAACGCTCGCAAATTCTATATAACATGCATAAAGAGCGAGTACATATTTTGCTCCTACAGGAGAGTCACTTCCAGGTGGGCCATACGCCACAATTTACAAACCGATATTTTCCGACTTGGTTTCACAGTGCCAACCCGGAATCCAAGTCCAAAGGGGCTAGTGTATGTCTCCACAAGTCACTTTCTCATAAACTCATTGATGTTTTGGTTGACCCAGGGGGTCGGTATGTTTTTCTCAAATTGTCCATACGCAATAAGATTTTTACCCTGGCAAACTTATACCTCCCCAATCAGGACCAGGCCAGAGTGGGGTGTTTGTTTTTGAGGAAATTAAAAGAGTTCACCGATGGCGTTTTAATTGTGGGAGGAGACCTTAATCTGACATTTGATTCCAGGCTTGATACCTCCTCGGGCAGGTCTACGGTTCCTAAATCACACTTGGGGGCACTAAAGACTGTGATGCATTCCATGCAATTGATTGACGTGTGGAGGATTCTGCACCCTCAGGTAAGAGAGTATACTTCTCCTCATTGCATAACATGTACAGTCGGATAGACGCTTTTTTGATTAGTCACCATTTGCTTACCTGGCATCCTACTACTAATGTGGGTCCCATGATCTGGTCAGATCATGCCCCGTTGTTTCTGACTCTTACGTTTCCTGATTCGGTCCCGAATTTTCAGTCGTGGAAACGTAATGATTATTTATTACAGGATACAGTGTGTGTCTCGGCCCTTAAGGACTCGCTTTCCGGTTTTTTCGAGGTCCATGAGCATGACCCTACCCCCTTGCCACTCCAGTGGGAGGCACTGAAATGTGTCATTAGAGGAGTCCTAATACAACATGGGGCACGTTTGAAGCCAGAGAAAGGGGTAACTATTACTCGTCTCCTGAATCAGATTCGGGACTTGGAATTATGTCATAAACGGATTCCATCTTCACAGGTTTTTGCAGATCTTACTACAGCGAGATAATCCTTACGCTCCCTCATAGATCAGTCCCACGCTCGGTTCAGGGATCGGATGAGGAAGCACTCCTACGAATTTGCGGACAAGTGTGGTAGGTCTTTGGCGCGTATATTACATCCCCGTACACAAGTGTCCTACATCCCTAAAATTCTATCTCCCTCGGGCAATGAGGTTCATGACCCGGCGGGTATTACTGATTGCTTTAGACATTATTACTCTGCCTTATTTAATATCAAAGGTCAATTTCATGATATGCAGGCTGAGGCGTTGCGGGATAAAATTGATCATTATGTGCATAATACTGCGTTGCCGTCTTTGGAAGTTGGGGAGGCCTCGGGGCTCGAGGAAGATTTTGTAGAATCAGAAGTGGAGCATGCCATTGGAGACTCACCCTTGGGCAAGAGTCCAGGGCCCGATGGATTTAACAATAAATTCTATAAAACTTTAAAGACTCAACTGGCTCCCTTCTTGATGAAAGTCTTTAACTCTGTGTCTTCCTTGTGTCCCTTTGCGCCCCAGTCCCTCGAGGCTCACATTACCCTCTTACCAAAGCCAGGCAAGGATCCAACATCTTGCGCTAACTTCAGACCCATTTCATTAATTAATGTAGATGTAAAACTCTTTGCGAAGCTGCTTGCCTATCGTTTGTCGCCGGGCTTGATATTGGATGATCAGGTGGGGTTCATACGCGGTCGGGAAGCGCGGGATAACACTAACAAAACTCTCCTTTTAACTTCATACTGCAAATCCCGTAAGATACCGATGTGCTTACTCTCGGTGGATGCCGAAAAGGCTTTTGACAGGGTGCACTGGGTGTTCCTCCGCAGTGTCCTGGCGCAGGTTGGCCTTGGCACTACTATGGTAGATAGGATAATGGCGTTATACCATAGACCTACGGCTCGGGTCCGTGTTAATGGACTTCTATCTGATTCCCTACCTATTGCTAATGGCACGAGACAGGGGTGTCCACTCTCGCCTCTGCTTTATGTTCTGGTCATGGAACACCTGGCCGTGGCACTGCGGAGCAATCCTAATGTTCAAGGTGTGCGTGTTGGAGCACAACATCATAAATTGGCTCTTTATGCAGACGATCTCCTTATGTACATTACAACTCCCATGATTTCTTTGCCATCTTTGACTGAGGAATTTGAGCGGTTTGGTCATCTAAGTAATTTTAAAGTTAATTACTCTAAATCTGAGGCCTTGAATATATCTCTTGATGCTCCTCTGGCTGCCCATCTCGCTCGGGTTTTCCCATTCAAATGGCAGACTACGTCCATAAAATATCTGGGGGTACATGTTCCCACGCAACAGGCAGATCTGTTCGCCTTGAATTACACGCCTATTCTGCAGCGTACTCTGAAGGAATTGGCAGAATATGGTGGGAATCGTATGTCATGGTTTGGGCGTATCAACGCGGTCAAAATGGATATTTTGCCCAAATTTTTATACCTATTCCAGACCGTCCCTATTGTAGTACCATCTGGTTTTTTTAAGACCCTGCACAGGGCCATAACTAAATTTGTATGGGGCTCTTCTAAGCCTCGTATTTGTTTTGCTATCCTTAGTCGTCCAAAAGTAGAGGGGGGCACAGGTCTCCCAGACTTTAAACGTTACCATCAAGCTGCATTGATCATGAGGGTAGTGGATTGGTTCCGCTCGGAAACAGGTAAGCAATGGGTGCGCATTGAAAGAGATATGTCTCCTCTTGCATTAACTTCTCTGCCGTGGTTGACTGTCCAGCAGCGCCACATGCTATCTTTGCCCTTTCTCACACGTCAGTTTCTTGCAGTCTGGGAGCGAGTCTTTGGTGCTGCGGGCCTTGTTCATCGCCTGGGTCCTCTGACTCCTCTCTTTGACAACCCCTCCTTCCCTCCGGCGGTGGGTGTTGATACATTCCTCTGTTGGGAGAGAGGAGAGGGTGGATATCTGGCTAAGACCCTTACTCCTGACGGTGCCATCTTATCAATGAATGCTGTCTCTGAGGCCTGCCCGGGGAGACGATCAACCTGGTGGTCATACCTACAGTTACGTTCCTATCTTTCTTCCCTGGGAGACTGTCTGGTGTGTTTACAGGACAAGACTCCTTTGAAACATTATTTATCTTTATCTACTGCTCCCTCTCATGTCTTGTCCTATTTACATGGGATTCTTTTACCTAAATTCTCTTTCTCTCAACTGTCATTCACGATTGCATGGGACGAGGAAATGGGGGTTCAACATTCGGAAGAGGACTGGGGGTACTTCTTTCCTTTTAGCTCACAAACTGCCAATGTCTTGTTTTGCTCAAGAAAAAAACTACAAAATACTCACCCGATGGTATCGTTGTCCTGCTTTGTTGCATAGGATATTTCCAGAGGTGTCTGCTGATTGTTGGAGGTGTGGGGAGGCTCCTGGAACCATGTTGCATATTTGGTGGGATTGTCCCAGGATACGTCCCTTTTGGGGAAAGATTTTTGACTTGGGTAACAAGCTCTTTCACACTGAGGTTCCGACCTCGGCTTCTATTGGATTACTCTCCATGGTTCCTGGATCACTCCCACACCTCAAAAGGGGTGTCTTTAGGCATTTCCTGACTGCGGCGAGAACGGTGATACCTAGGCATTGGAAGTCTCACACTGTCCCTTCTTTGACGAAATGGGTAACTGAGGTGAACGGGATTATGAGGATGGAGGAATTGCTGTCCGCTGACAGGGGCAAGTCTGTGCTCTTCGTCCAAACTTGGGCAGTGTGGTCTGGATTCCGGGGTGGTACTGATCTACCTCTCTGGCTGGATGGAAGGTTCTGAGCAGCATCTATGATCTTATTCCATGCGCTATGTCTGTTTGTATTTCCCTTTGTTGTCTGGTGTCTTGTGTTGGTGTTATATTATATTTGTGGCACTTATACGTACCAACTCTTACTTCATTGGGGCTTGGTCCCCATGTTTATTGCACTATCTTTATATGAACATGGTACAGTTAGTACCACTGTATTTCGATTCATAATTACTTTAGATGGCTGGGAGGCTACCTCCCATTGATGTTTATGCATCTCATATACTGTTCATACTGTGAAAAAATTATATTTTGTACTGCGTGAAAATTTCTTGACAAAATTGTACAATGTTTTATATGATGTTAAAATGCTTTTTTTTTTCAAAATAAAAATCTGGATAAAGAAAAAAAAAAGAACATTGAAAGCGACCACAAAGCCATACTACACTCAGGATGTGTCTTTTCCCGACCATAGCCAGAGGAATGGGTTATGGTCGGATCCACGGGCAACCAGTAACACAACAAAACTTCTGCAACAAAGGTGTTGAGTACATAATGGCATGGCTTTATAAGCATTCACGAATGGCAGACCTGGTAGCCTTGTTTAGGCCCCCGGTTGCCATGGCACCTATCAGAAACCTGCGATTATGCTGATGGTGACAGAGGAAGCCCCCGCCATCTGTTTACCCACGTAGATGCCCTACTATTGACCACAGCAACTGAGGGGTAACGTGCCGGGATCTCCGCTATTTCCCGCACCATCCAAGTACTGTACGTTTACGGTGCTTTGTGCTAACTGCATGGCGCTGTAAATGTATGTCACCCAGTGGTTAAATGACAGAAAGCCGACATCAGTACCGTGAATTTCTAGGTTTATAGGATTTGCGTCTCTAAGTAAATAAACCGTATACAACCCCAATGGCATCCTCTATCTGTGGTGCACGGTTGGGTAGACGTTCTTTTGGCACTTGCCCCCTCCCCACCTAGTGCTGCACATGGAATAATACAAGACGTTTTTGGGCATGTGCAGTAGCCTGGGGCTGCTCTGCTTGTATGTACCATCTGCCCTGACTAACAACCCACCCCCAAATCTGGAACTTCTACGGAGCAGAGAGTAAGCCGGCGGGCATGAATAGCAGAAACCGTGAGGAAAATCCTGACCTAGAATGGATCCAATTGTAGCAAACTATCAGCTGCGAGAAATATCAGGCATGTTCCTGGATATAAACAAGAATATTCCCATTTACTGACCCCAAACAGATATCTCAAAAATGCTGAGGAATTAGAAAGTTGCAGAAGTTATCATTATACGAAAATTATGCATCTAGTTACATGAAACCGGAAAATCCCTATTATATTGACATTTTATAGAGATGAGTGGTAAAATAGTGGCCACTCGAGGGCACAAATATGGATAACCAGGCCTGTACCTCTAGTGCCTGTGACAATGCATCGCCCCCATCTTATTCTTAAGAACCATGAAGTGTTTGAGCTTCTACATGGACCTAACAAGCGAACTGCTGGGGTCACTTATCTACACATATTCAGGGCAGAGGGGTTGTAAAACGGTGGTGCCTTGCTGGGGGCTTCACTACATAAATATCCTGCAGACTGTCCAGAAACAAAATGTACTTCTCAGTCGTATGTATATATGTATGGAGCATGTCCTCACTGTATATACTGTACTCCCTCTTTACTATCCTCATATATACTGTGTACAATGTACTGTTCACTTATATGTATATATGGGACGTGTCCTCATTGTATATACTATACTCCCTCTTTACTGTCATATATACTGTATATAATGTACTGTTCAGTTATATGTATATATGGGACGTGTCCTCACTGTATATACTGTACTCCCTCTTTACTGTCCTCAAACTGTATATAATGTACTGTTCAGTTATATGTATGGGACGTGTACTCACTGTATATACTGCACTCCCTCTTTACTGTCCTCATACATTATATAATGTACTGTTCAGTTATATGTATGTATGGAGCATGTCCTCACTGTATATACTGTACTCCCACTTTACAGTACTCATATATACTGTATACAATGTACTGTTCAGTTATATGTAGTGTGTCCTCATTGTATATAATGTACTCCCTCTTTACTGTCCTCATATATACTGTATATAATGTACTGTTCAGTTATATGTATGGGACGTGTCCTCACTGTATATACTGTACTCCCTCTTTACTGTCCTCATATATACTGTATATAATGTACTGTTCAGTTGTATGTATGGAGCGTGTCCTCACTGTATATACTGTACTCCCTCTTTACTATCCTCATATGTACTGTATATAATGTAATGTTCAGTTATATGTATATATGGAGCGTGTCCTCACTGTATATACTATACTCCTTTTTACTGTCCTCATATATACGGTATATAATGTACTGTTCAGTTATATGTATATATGGAGCGTGTCCTCACTGTATATACTGTACTCCTTCTTTACTGTCCGCATATATACTGTATATAATCTACTGTTCAGTTATATGTATGTATGGAGCATGTCCTCACTGTATATACTGTACTCCCGCTTTACTGTCATCATATATACTGTATATAATGTACTGTTATATGCATATATGGAGCATGTCCTCATTCTATATACTGTACTCCCTCTTTACTGTGCTCATATATACTGTATATAATGTACTGTCCAGTTATATGTATGGAGCATGTCCTTACTGTATATACTGTATATAATGTACTGTTCAGTTGTATATATGGGACGTGTCCTCACTATATATACTGTACTCTCTCTGTACTGTTCAGGTATATGTATATATGGGACGTGTCCTCACTATACTGTACTCCCTCTTTACTGTCATACTGTATATAATGTACTGTTCCGTTATATGTATATATGGGACGTGTCCTCAGTGTATATACTGTACTCCCTCTTTACTGTGCTCATATATACTGTATATAATGTACTGTTCAGTTATATGTATGGAGCGTGTCCTCACTGTATATACTGTACTCTCTATACTGTACTCATATATACTGTATATAATGTACTGTTCAGTTATATGTATATATGGGACGTGTCCTCACTGTATATACTGTACTCCCTCTTTACTGTCCTCGTATATACTGTATATAATGTACTGTTCAGTTATATGTATATATGGGACGTGTCCTCAATGTATATACTGTACTCCCTCTTTGGTGTCATATATACTGTATATAATGTACTGTTCAGTTTTTATGTATATATGGGACATGTCCTCACTGTATATACTGTACTCCCTCTTTACTGTCCTCATATATACTGTATAGAATGTACTGTCCAGTCATATGTATATATGGAGCGTGGCCTTGCTGTATATACTGTACTCCCTCTTTACTTTCCTTATATATACTGTATATAATGTACTGTTCAGTTATATGTATATATGGGCCGTGTCCTCACTGTATATACTGTACTCCCTCTTTACTGTGCTCTTATATACTGTATATAATGTACTGTTCAGTTGTATATATGGGACATGTCCTCACTCTATGTACTGTACTCCCTCTTTTCTGTCCTCATATATACTGTATATAATGTACTGTTCAGTTCTATGTATATATGGAGCGTGTCCTCACTGTATATACTGTACTCCCTCTTTACTGTGCTCATATATACTGAATACAATGTACTGTCCAGTTATATGTATGGAGCATGTCCTCACTGTATATACTGTACTCCCTCTTTACTGTGCTCATATATACTTTATATAATGTACTGTTCAGTTATATGTATATATGGGAAGTTTCCTCACTGTATATACTGGTATATACTGTACTCTCTTTACTGTGCTCATATATACTGTATATAATGTACTTTCCAGTTATATGTATGTATGGAGCATGTCCTCACTGTATATACTGTACTCCCACTTTACAGTACTCATATATACTGTATACAATGTACTGTTCAGTTATATGTATATATGGAGTATGTCCTCACTGTATATACTGTACAACCTCTTTACTGTCCTTATATATACTGTATATAATGTACTGTTCAGTTATATGTATATATGGAGCATGTCCTCACTGTATATACTGTACTCCCTCTTTACTGTCCTCATATATACTGTATATAATGTACTGTTCAGTTATATGTATATATGGAGCATATCCTCTTTGTATATACTGTACTCCCTATTTACTATCCTCCTGTACACTGTATATAATGTACTGTTCAGTTATATATATATATATGGAGCATGTCCTCATTGTATATACTGTACTCCCTCTATACTGTCCTCATATATACTGTATATAATGTACTGTTCAGTTATATATATATATATATATATATATATATATGGGACATGCCCTCAATGTATATACTGTGCTCCCTCTTTACTGTCCTTATATTTATACTGTATATAATGTACTGTTCAGTTATATGTATATATGGAGCATGTCCTAATTGTATATACTGTACTCCCGCTTTACTGTGCTCATATAAACTGTATATAATGTACTGTCCAGTTATATGTATGTATGGATTATTTCCTCACTGTATATATTGTACTCCCTCTTTGCTTTGCTCATACTGTATATAATATATTGTCCAGTTATATGTATGTATGGAGCATGTCCTCACTATATACTGTACTCTCTCTTTACGGTCATATATACTGTATATAATGTACTATTCAGTTGTATGTATGTATGTATTGAGCATGTCCTCACTGTATACACTGTACTCCCTCTTTATTGTGCTCATATATACTGTATATAATGTACTGTTCAGTTATATGTATATACGGAGTATGTCCTCACGGTATATACTGTACAACCTCTTTACTGTCCTCATATATACTGTATATAATGTACAGTTCCGTTATATGTATATATGGGACATGTCCTCCGGGTATATACTGTACTCCCTCTTTACTGAACTTATATATACTGTATATAATTTACTGTTCAGTTGTATATATGGAGCATGTCCTCACTGTATATCCTGTACTCCCTCTTTGCTTTGCTCATACTGTATATAATGTACTGTCCAGTTATATGTATGTATGGAGCATGTCCTCACTATATACTGTACTCCCTCTTGACTATCCTCATATATTCTGTATAGAATGTACTGTTCAGTTATGTATATATGGCGCGTGTCCTCACTGTATATACTGTACTCCCTCTTTACTGTGCTCAAATATACTGTATATAATGTACTGTCCAGTTATATGTATGTATGTATGGAGCATGTCCTCACTGTATATACTTCCTCTTTACTGTCCTTATATATACTGTATATAATGTACTGTTCAGTTGTATATATGGGACGTGTCCTCACTATATATACTGTACTCCCTCTTTACTGTCCTCATATATACTGTATAGAATGTACTGTCCAGTTATATGTATGTATGGAACATGTCCTCACTATATATACTGTACTCCCTGTTTACTGTCCTCATATATAGGCTATATAATGTACTGTTCCGTTATATGGATATATGGGATGTGTACTCACTGTATATACTGTCCTCATATATACTGTATATGATTTATTCAGTTATATGTATATATGGAGCATGTCCTCAATATACTGTACTTCCTCTTTACTGTCCTCATATATAATGTATATGATGTATTGTTCAGTTATATGTATATATGGGACGTATCCTCACTGTATATACTGTACTCCCTCTTTACTGTCCTTATACTGTATATAATATACTGTTCAGTTATATGTATATATGGAGCATGTCCTCACTGTATATATACTGTACTCCCTCTTTACTGTCCTCATATATACTGTATATAATCTACTGTTCAGTTATATGTATATATGGGACGTGTCCTCACTGTATATACTGTACTCCCTCTTTACTGGCCTCATATATACTGTATATAATGTACTGTTCATTCATATATATATATTGTACTCCCTCTTTACTGTGCTCATATACTGTATATAATGTACTGTCCAGTTATATGTATGTATGGAGCATGTCCTCACTGTATATACTGTACTCCCTCTTTACTGTCCTCATATATACTATATATAATGTACTGTTCAGTTGTATATATGGGATGTGTCCTCACTGTATATACTGTACTGCCTTTTTATTTACTGAATATCTGAGGACAGTAAAGAGGGAGTACAGTATATACAGTGAGGACATGCTCCATACATACATATAACTGGACAGTACATTATATACAGTATATATGAGGACAGTAAAGAGGGAGCACAGTATATACAGTGAGGACAAGTCCCATATATACATATAACTGAAGAGTACATTATATACAGTATATATGAGGACAGTAAAGAGGGAGTACAGAATATACAGTCAGGACACATCCCATATATACATATGACTGAACAGTACATTACTGTCCACAGATATACTGTATATAATGTACTGTTCAGTAATATGTATGTATGTATGGAGCATGTCCTCACTGTATATACTTTACTCCCTCTTTACTGTCCTCATATATACTGTATATAATGTACTGTCCAGTAATATGTATATATGGGACATGTCCTCACTGTATATACTGTACCCCCTCTTTGATGTCCTCATATATACTGCATATAAGTTACTGTTCAGTTTTATGTATATATGGAGCATGTCCTCATTGTATATACTGTACTCCCTCTTTACTGTCCTTATATATACTGTATATAATGTACTGTTGAGTTTATATGGGACGTGTCCTCACTTTATATACTATACTCCCTCTTTACTGTCCTCATATATCCTGCATATAATGTACTGTTCAGTTATACGTATATATGGGACGTGTCCTCACTGTATATACTGTACTCCCTCTTTACTGTCATATATACTGTATATAATTTACTGTTCAGTTATATGTATATATGGAGCGTGTCCTCACTGTATATACTGTACTCCCTCTTTACTGTCATATATACTGTATATAATGTACTGTTCAGTTATATGTATAGATGGAGTATGTCCTCACTGTATATACTGTACAACCTCTTTACTGTCCTCATATATACTGTATATAATGTACTGTTCCGTTATATGTATATATGGGACGTGTCCTCGGTATATACTGTACTCCCTCTTTACTGAACTTATATATACTGTATATAATTTACTGTTCAGTTGTATATATGGAGCATGTCCTCACTGTATATCCTGTACTCCCTTTGCTTTGCTCATACTGTATATAATGTACTGTCCAGTTATATGTATGTATGGAGCATGTCCTCACTATATACTGTACTCCCTCTTGACTGTCCTCATATATACTGTATATAATGTACTGTTCAGTTATGTATATATGGCGCGTGTCCTCACTGTATATACTGTACTCCCTCTTTACTGTGCTCAAATATACTGTATATAATGTACTGTCCAGTTATATGTATGTATGGAGCATGTCCTCACTGTATATACTTCCTCTTTACTGTCCTTATATATACTGTATATAATGTACTGTTCAGTTGTATATATGGGACGTGTCCTCACTATATATACTGTACTCCCTCTTTTCTGTCCTCATATATACTGTATATAATGTACTGTCCAGTTATATGTATATATGGAGCATGTCCTCACTGTATATACTGTACTCACTCTTTACTGTGATCTTATATACTGTATATAATGTACTGTTCAGTTGTATATATGGGACGTGTCCTCACTATATACTGTACTCCCTCTTTTCTGTCCTCATATATACTGTATATAATGTACTGTTCAGTTATATGTATATATGGAGCGTGTCCTCACTGTATATACTGTACTCCCTCTTTACTGTGCTCAAATATACTGTATATAATGTACTGGCCAGTTATATGTATGTATGGAGCATGTCCTCACTGTATATACTTCCTCTTTACTGTCCTTATATATACTGTTCAGTTGTATATATGGGACGTGTCCTCACTCTATACTGTACTCCCTCTTTACTGTGCTCATATATACTGAATACAATGTACTGTCCAGTTATATGTATATATGGAGCGTGTCCTCACTGTTTATACTGTACTCCCTCTTTACTGTGCTCATATACTGTATATAATGTACTGTTCAGTTATATGTATATATGGGAAGTTTCCTTACTGTATATACTGGTATATACACTGTACTCTCTTTATTGTGCTCATATATACTGTATATAATGTACTTTCCAGTTATATGTATGTATGGAGCATGTCCTCACTGTATACACTGTACTCCCTCTTTATTGTGCTCATATATACTGTATATAATGTAATGTTCAGTTATATGTATATATGGAGTATGTCCTCACTGTATATACTGTACAACCTCTTTACTGTCCTCATATATACTGTATATAATGTACTGTTCAGTTATATGTATATATGGAGTGTGTCCTCACTGTATACACTGTACTCCCTCTTTACTGTGCTCTTATATACGGTATATAATGTACTGTCCAGTTATATGTATGTATGGATGGAGCCTGTCCTCACTGTATAAACTGTAGTCCCTCTTTACTGTGCTCATATACTGTATAGAATGTACTGTCCAGTTATATGTATGTATGTATGGAGCATGTCCTCACTGTATATAGTGTACTCCCTCTTTACTGTCCTCATACATACTGTATATAATTTACTGTTCAGTTATATGTATGTATGGAGCATGTCCTCACTGTATATAGTGTACTCCCTCTTTACTGTCATCATATATACTGTATATAATGCACTGTTCAGTTATATGCATATATATGGGACGTGTCCTCACTGTATATACTGTACTTCCTCTTTATTGTCCTTGTATATACTGTATATAATGTACTGTTCAGTTACATGTATATATGGAGCGTGTCCGCGCTGTGTATACTGTACTCCCTCTTTACTGTGCTCATATATACTGTATAGAATGTACTGTCCAGTTATATGTATGTATAGAACATGTCCTCACTATATATACTGTACTCCCTCTTTATTGTGCTCATATATACTGTATATAATGTACTGTCCAGTTGTATATATGGGACATTTCCTCGCTGTATATACTGTACTCCCTGTTTACTGTCCTCATATATAGGCTATATAATGTACTGTTCAGTTGTATATATGGGACATTTCCTCGCTGTATATACTGTACTCCCTGTTTACTGTCCTCATATATACGGTATATAATGTACTGTTCCGTTATATGGATATATGGGACGTGTACTCACTGTATATACTGTACTCTTTACTGTCCTCATATATACTGTATATGATTTATTCAGTTATATGTATATATGGAGCATGTCCTCAATATACTGTACTTCCTGTTTACTGTCCTCATATATAATGTATATGATGCATTGTTCAGTTATATGTATATATGGGACGTATCCTCACTGTATATACTGTACTCCCTCTTTACTGTCCTTATACTGTATATAATCTACTGTTCAGTTATATGTATATATGGGACGTGTCCTCAATGTATATACTGTACTCCCTCTTTACTGTCCTTATATATACTGTATATAATATACTGTTCAGTTGTATACATGGGACGTGTCCTCACTGTATATACTGTACTCCCTCTTTACTGGCCTCATATATACTGTATATAATGTACTGTTCATTCATATGTATATATTGTACTCCCTCTTTACTGTGCTCATATACTGTATATAATGTACTGTCCAGTTATATGTATGTATGGAGCATGTCCTCACTGTATATACTGTACTCCCTCTTTACTGTCCTCATACTATATATAATGCACTGTTCAGTTGTATATATGGGATGTGTCCTCACTGTATATACTGTACTGCCTTTTTATTTACTGAATATCTGTTGACAGTAAAGAGGGAGTACAGTATATACAGTGAGGACACATCCCATATATACAACTGAACAGTGCATTATATATAGTATATATGAGGACAGTAAAGAGGCAGTACAGTATATACAGTGAGGACATGCTCCATACATACATATAACTGGACAGTACATTATATACAGTATATATAAGCACAGTAAAGAGGGAGTAAAGTATATACAGTGAGGACATGCTCCATACATACATACATACATACATACATACATATTACTGAACAGTACATTATATACAGTATATCTGTGGACAGTAATGTACTGTTCAGTCATATGTATATATGGGATGTGTCCTGACTGTATATTCTGTACTCCCTCTTTACTGTCCTCATATATACTGTATATAATGTACTGTTCAGTTATATGTATATTTGGAGCATGTCCTCATTTTATATACTGTACTCCCTCTTTACTATCCTCATACTGTATATAATGTATTGTTAAGTGATATATATATATATATGGGACGTGTCCTCTATATACTGTACTTCCTCTTTACTGTCCTCATATATAATGTATATAATGTACTGTTCCGTTATATGTATATATGGGACATGTCCTCACTGTATATACTGTATTCCCTGTTTACTGTCCTCATATATACTGTATATAATGTACTGTTCCGTTATATGTATATATGGGACGTATCCTCACTCTACTGTACTCCCTCTTTACTGTCCACATATATACTGTATATAATATACTGTTCAGTTATATGTATATATGGAGCATGTCCTCACTGTATATATACTGTACTCCCTCTTTACTGTCCTCATATATACTGTATATAATGTACTGTTCAGTTACATGTATATATGGAGCGTGTCCTCACTGTATATACTGTACTCCCTCTTTACTGTCCTTGTATATACTGTATATAATGTACTGTTCAGTTACATGTATATATGGAGCTTGTCCTCACTTTATATACTGTACTCCCGCTTTACTGTGCTCATATATACTATATATAATGTACTGTCCAGTTATATGTATGTATGGAGCATGTCCTTACTGTATATAGTGTACTCCCTCTTTACTGTCATATATACTGTATATAATGTACTGTTTCGTTATATGTATATATGGGACGTGTTCTCACTGTATATACTGTACTCCCTCTTTACTGTCCTCATATATACTGTATATAATGTACTGTTCAGTTATATGTATATATGGAGCATGTCCTCACTGTATATACTGTACTCCCTCTTTACTGTCCTCATATATACTGTATATAATCACTAGTTCAGCTGTAAGGAAGGCGAGGACTACAGGCAGGAGAAGAACACAGAGAGACATAAGACACTAAGGGGGCGGTTATTTATCAACTCTTCTACGCCAGGCGTAGAAAAGTCGCAAAAGGTATTAAAAGTCGCAATTTGTAATGCAAATTGCAATTTTTGCCCCTTTTTGTGCCACTTTCCACACTTTTGTAGAAATAGGGCGTGATCGAGGGAAAGGGGCGTTGCCACGGAGCCAACAAATTTATTATGATTATCCCAGAAAAGTGGCATAAATTATAGTGGAAATCTACACCAGCTCCTCGCTAACATATATTTCACTCCATGTGGCATAGCAAGGTAGAGGTCCGCGCTGGACCTCACAGATCTGGCACAGTTTAGAGTTTTCTGTAAAAACAGAATGAGCCATTACAGAAGAGAGAAAGCAGAATACATTGGGACCCTAAAGAGGTCAGGAGCTTTCAATTGTTTGGGGTTTCCGGAAAAAATAATCTTCTGTGCAAGAATATAACCTTAAAGAACCAGTTCCTGTTTAACCCCTTAACTGCTTCCCGCAAAATTACGTGTCAGATATGTCAGTGCGGGGGGTGATGTATGGAGCGCTCAAGCGCTTTGCGTGCACCATACGCTGCGGTTGTCAGCTGTGTATTACAGATGACACCCGGGACTAACGGCCAGAAACAGTGATCGCGCTGTTTTCCAGCTGTTTAATCCCCCAAATGCTGCGGTCAATCGCGACGGCAGCATCTGAGGTGTTAAAAAGAGGGCGCGGCCCCCTCTGACAGCTCGTCACCGCCCCCCCCTGCCCCCGCAATGAGATCGATGGGTCACTAGGATTGTCATGGCAGCCCAGGGCCTAATGAAGGCCCCCAGGACTGCCTTCACTCTGCCTCTCCTAAGCCCTTAGTGCTTGGACCCCCACCAATCAAAACATCTGACATGTCACTATGACATGTCAGAAGTTTTTTAAACGTTTAGCTATACTTTAAGGCTGGATTCACACGAGGTCGTTACATCCGTAATTGACGGACGTATTTCGGCCGCAAGTTCCGGACCGAACACAGTGCAGGCAAACTGAAAACATGATTACAGTACGGGACAGTTGTGAGGCAGGGACTCCTAGCATCGTACATAACTATGATGCTAGGAGCCCAGCTCCCTGCACTGTGTTTGGTCCAGGACTTGCGGCCGAAATACGTCCGCCAATTACGGACATAATGACCTCGTGTGAATACAGCCTAACAGAAGCCTATGGAAATGACAATATACTGCAATACATTAGTATTGCAGTCTATTATACCAGCGATCTAACAATCGCTGGTTCATGTCCCCTAGCAAAAAAAAAAGTGAAATAAAGTTTTTAGTAAGGAAAAAAAGAACAAATTAAAAGTTTAAAAAAATATATTTTCCCAGTTTTCCTCTAAAGTAATGTAAAAAATAAAAAAAAAGGTAACAAAATTGGTATAGCTGCTTCTGAACTATTAAAATATAGCGTTATTTAACGCGCATGGTGAACCCAAAAATATTTAAAACCCCCAAATTTTGGTCAACTTAGCTCTTTAAAAAAATTGTATAAAAAAATTGCATCTACCAAAAAATGGTACCTAGAAAAACTAGAGCTCGTCCCGCAAAATATACGCATCACACCGCTCAATCAATGAAAAAAGAAAAAACTTATGGCTCTTAGAATGTGGCTACACAAAAAATTTTTTTTAACAAACATTTTTTTTTTCTTTGAAAGTAGTATAATTTAAGAAAATCTATATAAATTTGGTATCACCGCAATCGTATTGAGCCACAGCATGTAAGTTTTCATTTTTACCGCACTGTGAAATCTGTAAGAACGAAACCCAAAAAGTCATGAAGTGATCACAGTTTTATCCAATTTCAGCACGCAAATAAAAATTTTTCAGTTTACCAGTGCATTGTATGGTACTTTAGATGCTACCATTAGAAACTACAACTCCTCCCATAAAAAAATAAGCCCTCACACCACTCTATTGAAATGGCTTCGGCCCGAAGAGGTTATAGTCCAAGCCATTTTTCATTTGTCACTCACCTTCCTAGAGTCATAACTTTTTTTTTTTTTTTTACGTCAATGGAGTGGTGTGTGAAGGATTCTTTTTTTGCGAGAGGAGTTGTAGTTTTTTAGGCACCATTTAAAGTACCATGTAATGGTTGAATTGGAAAAAACTGAGCTTCCGCCATGTTTTTTGGGTTTAGTTTTTACTGTACACATTTACCTTCTCTTAAGGTAAAAGTAGACTTAACATCTACTTTTACCTTAAGATAAGGTAAATATATACAGCCCCAGAACCACGCTCACTACATATATACAGCACCAGAACAAAGCTCAGTTAAAATATATACAGCCGCAGAACCAAGCTCAGTATATAAATACAGCTCCAGAACCAAGCTCAGTATATAAATACAGCTCCAGAACCAAGCTCAGTACATACGTACAAAACCTAAACCAAGCTCAGTAGATAAATACAGCAGCAGAACCAAGCTCAATACAAATATACAGCACCAGAACAAACCTCAGTACATATGTACAGCATCAGAACCAAGCTCAATACATAAATACAGCACCAGGAAAAATACAGCTCCGTACAGAGATCATTTAAATATAAATACAACACCAGAACCAAGCTCAGTACAAATATACAGCCCCAGATCCAAGCTCAGTACACATATACAGTGCTGGGTGTGCAAGAAAAAGGAGTCTCCAAGGGCGCACACCCAGCACACCTTTTGCGGTTTTCCCTGGAATACCGGTTCTGAGTCCTGGCAGCAGCAGCATTTAATCCTTCATTGTCTATTATCATCTTACCCCAGGTGAGCAGTATCTGTATATTGTACTACATCACATCTGGGTAACCTGCACTATGTGGCGCTCTGTTTTCTGTTTCTTATCTACACATATACAGCAGAGCCAAGCTCAGTACATAAATACAGCATCGGAACCAAGCTCAGTACATATATGCACCAGAGCCAAGCTCCGTACATAAATACAGCACTAGAACCAAGCTCAGTACATATATACCCTGCCAGAAACAAGCTCATTAAATAAATACAACACCAGAACCAAACTCAGTACATATATACAGTGCCAGAACCAAACTTAGTACATATATACAGCGCCAGAACAAAACTCAGTATATAAGTACAGCACCAGAACAAAGCTCAATACATAAATATAGCAGCAGCACAAATACAGTTCGGTACAGAGATCATTTGCAAATTCAGTTTAACCCTTGCCATATAAGTTTGTTCGACCTAAAACGATAGCTCCCAATATAGCCAGAACAAGGGTTAGGATATGTTGGGAGTTGTTGTTTCACAAAAGAGAACGATACACCCATTATCTCGCTGCAGATCATACAGTGACTACAGTACTGATCAGTCACAGGGAGAATAAACATTTACATTGAGTGGCTCACATGTGACGCCTCAGGTTCTTTTTCGTTGTTCTTCTCTTTCCTTCTCCATCGGGACCAGACCTCTATGATGACTTCTCCCAGCCACAGCCCATTTCTGCAGAGTTTGCCGGTCAGATGTCTTCGGCTCCTCACTTTTCCAACATTTCCGCACCTATAAACGAAGATAAAATTCTCATGATGCCACACTCTATGCCCCTGACTATAATAGTACTATACTCTGTACGTCTGAATATAATAGCTCTATACTCGGTCCCCATTAATTAAATTGTGTCAAACACTGTAAAGTAAAACACCACACACACTAACAATGCCCCCTGTAGCTAGCGCCAGTGACAATGCCCCCTGTAGATAGCGCCAGTCACAATGCCCTCTGTAGATATTGCCAGTCACAATACCCTCTGTAAATAGCGCCAGTCACACTGCCCCCTGTAGATCGCGCAGTCACAATGCCCCATGTAGATATTGCCCAGTGTAAATAGCGTGCCCTGTAGATATTGCCCCAATGCTGGCCACAGAAAAAAAGCCAGTGCAATAGTAATCAGTTGTATCTGTATCCTAAGGCCACGGATACAATTGGGTAAGAAGTCCGCTTTCACCCCGGTTCTCTGAACCAGCTGTAATTTTAACAACCAGTTCGGGAAAACCGGATGAACTGGGCCCCCTTTCAGCCTCGGGACCTGGGCAAGTGCTCACATTGCCCTCATTGTAATCCGCTCATGCATATATGGCTCTGACACGTCTCGGCATCGACTATGTATGAGCGGCGCTGAAATAATGACGAGATGGAGGGGAGAAGAGCGGTGAGGCGAGTATGTGTTTTTTTTATGTTATGGGAGACGTGGGAGGGATGCTATGGTGCATGGTGTATGGTGTGGTCATTGCTGCACAATTTTACCGCACGGCTTAGCAGAAAAATGCAACACATTTATTAAAATGCTTTTGCCTCTTAATAAATGTGTCACACTTTAAGTTCCATTTTTTTTCTATTAAGACTGGCGTATAAAAATAATAATTTCCCCCTTTATGATTAGTATCAGTGACTGGTAAGTATCCGGATAGATTGTAGTTGTAGGATCACACGCTGCAGTTACATCTTATTTCATGGATTTCTTACAGACATCGGCGTTATGTAGAAATCGATAGTATTTACCAGGAATGTATTCTCACACCTCCTTCTTTTTCTTTTTCAGGTGTCTATTTCCAAGTACAGAGAATCAAGATGGTAAATGCTCCACAGGTCGGTTCACACGGAAACCGCAACGGAATCCGCGCCAAAAAAATGCCCCAAATCACTTTCCTGGAGCGGTTTCCGCCTCTGACCCCTCATTGAAATCAATGGGTGGCAGAAAAAAACGCGGAACTGATTAATTTGATTAATTTATAGGAATTTGTGGCTGGCGTTGGAGCCGATTAGGTGTTGTGATTGTCATGAGGCAGTTGGGTAAAGGTATGTTTTTAGTCTTTTGTGTGAGGCTGATAAAGTGTAACTAAACTTTTAACATATCAAAGTGACATAGCAGAAGTTTTGATCAGTGGGGGTCTCCGCACTGAGACCCCCACCGACTGCTACAACGAAGCGGCAGAAGCGCTTGGGTGAGTGCTGTGCCGCATGGTTTCTGATTTTCTTTCCACGGAAAACTGAGCGAGCGTTGTACGGACTAAATGGAAACTCAGTCTGTACACCGTTTGCTCAACTTTCCAAGGGAAGATGATCAGAAACAAAGCAGTACATCGCTCACCCTGCCGCTTCTGCTGCTTCATTTTAGCAATCGGTGGGGGTCTCAGTGCTAGGACTCCCACCGATCAAAACTTCTGACATGTTACTATGTTTAGTAACACTTTAAGGCCCCATGCACACGACTGAAATTTTTTTTCATAATTGCGGACCGTAACACGATCCGCAATTACAAACCTGCCTGGTTCTATTGGCCGCAGACACCTTTTCGTATCGCTACGGATAGCTGTCTGTGCCGTAGAACAGTGCCTTGATTTATGGAGCATGTCCTACTTTTTGTTTTTTATGGGCAGTGCTCCCATACTTTGTATGGGAGCACGGCCCGAAAATGCGTCCCGCGGCCATCGGCAGCTGGCCGTGCCCACAATCACGGGCCGTGATTATGGGCACGGCCGTGTGCATGAGGCTGAAATGTTGATAAAATTCCTATAGAAAGTATTATGACTAAGTAAAGTAGTTGTGATAGAAATAATTCATAGAGTTCTGGTAATAAAGTGATTTTGAGTTGGATTTCTCCGGTCAGATGCGGTTTGGTTGCTGTTTGCAGAAGAGTTTTCTTCTGGAGTTCTTGTTCTTGGAGGATATTCTTGAGGACATTTGGACGTTCTAACAGTCAGTTGTCTACCTCTGGCCATAGAGTAGTGTTTCATCTATTAAAGACCAGTGTGCAGCTTAAAGGGGTTTATCCATCTTAGACATTTATGGCATGTCCACAGGATGCGGGTCCAGCTCTGATGTGTGTCATAACTTGGCGCATGTGAGGTCTCTGTTGAATGTGTAATATTTTTCCTGATGGATGATATCAGATATTTGGTGTCCTCTCTAGGCCACACTTAGGCCCATGTTATTAATGGTCCACTGAATAGATTGTAGAATGGTTTTCTGTGTTATACAGATGTGAAGGCGAGCGCTATTTCTTCTAGACATCTGATCTTTGGTATGATTGGTGAATAATTTAGGGGCTGTGGTCAGGGTGGGGTGGTCGGTGCGACCTCTTGGATAGGAAGACTTGAGATGGGATCTCTAGTTTGGCTCCGCAGAATGTACCCCAGAACGGATTTAATTGCCCCTTAAAAATGATTTGAGTTTTATCAGAAACAAGGCACACTAACATCTCTTTACTGATCCAGTACATCTATAGCATATACCAGGAACGTATTATAGCACCTCTTTCTTTTCTAGATGTCTATAAGTGAAGAGAAGCAAGATATAGAATCCTCCAGTCAGCGGCGATGGAGGAATCAGAGAACTGGTAATTATTATTATTAATTACTGATAATTATCAGGCTGCTTTCTAGCTCTGGATTACTCAGAGGTGTAATTCCCAAGTGACGGCTAAGATTTGAACAGCGATGCTACTGCAGTCCTAGTACTTGTAGCAGACGCTGAAATACTAAATTAGAATCACTCGGAAACAACCGCCGGTTCCCGGGTGCACGCAGTCTTCTACAGCGATGTGACTGCACATGCGCAGTAGTGCACACTGAAATACAAGTTTAGAATAAGCACTTGAGAACAGTCGCCGGTTCCCGGGTACATACAGTCTTGCTGAAATGCAAGTTTCGTAGAAGCACTCGGGAACAGTTGCCACTGGCTAGTCCTTGTCCTGACACTTCTCCTCTTAGGGACTCACTGGTTGACTCCGGTGTCTATTTAATTGTTTCTCCTTGAGTAGCTCAAGGAGTTGGTGATTATTTCACCAGGTCGTTTGTCTGTGTTGTCGTGTCTCCCCTTCTTGTCTGTCTTGTTCTATTCACTGCTACTTTAGCGCATTTTATTTGTGTGCTCCTCTGGTGGGAGATAGTGATGGCACAATTGAAAGTCTGTACCTTTAATGCTAGGGGGCTTAATGTCCCGGAAAAACGCTCGCAAATTCTATATAACATGCATAAAGAGCGAGTACATATTTTGCTCCTACAGGAGAGTCACTTCCAGGTGGGCCATACGCCACAATTTACAAACCGATATTTTCCGACTTGGTTTCACAGTGCCAACCCGGAATCCAAGTCCAAAGGGGCTAGTGTATGTCTCCACAAGTCACTTTCTCATAAACTCATTGATGTTTTGGTTGACCCAGGGGGTCGGTATGTTTTTCTCAAATTGTCCATACGCAATAAGATTTTTACCCTGGCAAACTTATACCTCCCCAATCAGGACCAGGCCAGAGTGGGGTGTTTGTTTTTGAGGAAATTAAAAGAGTTCACCGATGGCGTTTTAATTGTGGGAGGAGACCTTAATCTGACATTTGATTCCAGGCTTGATACCTCCTCGGGCAGGTCTACGGTTCCTAAATCACACTTGGGGGCACTAAAGACTGTGATGCATTCCATGCAATTGATTGACGTGTGGAGGATTCTGCACCCTCAGGTAAGAGAGTATACTTCTCCTCATTGCATAACATGTACAGTCGGATAGACGCTTTTTTGATTAGTCACCATTTGCTTACCTGGCATCCTACTACTAATGTGGGTCCCATGATCTGGTCAGATCATGCCCCGTTGTTTCTGACTCTTACGTTTCCTGATTCGGTCCCGAATTTTCAGTCGTGGAAACGTAATGATAATTTATTACAGGATACAGTGTGTGTCTCGGCCCTTAAGGACTCGCTTTCCGGTTTTTTCGAGGTCCATGAGCATGACCCTACCCCCTTGCCACTCCAGTGGGAGGCACTGAAATGTGTCATTAGAGGAGTCCTAATACAACATGGGGCACGTTTGAAGCCAGAGAAAGGGGTAACTATTACTCGTCTCCTGAATCAGATTCGGGACTTGGAATTATGTCATAAACGGATTCCATCTTCACAGGTTTTTGCAGATCTTACTACAGCGAGATAATCCTTACGCTCCCTCATAGATCAGTCCCACGCTCGGTTCAGGGATCGGATGAGGAAGCACTCCTACGAATTTGCGGACAAGTGTGGTAGGTCTTTGGCGCGTATATTACATCCCCGTACACAAGTGTCCTACATCCCTAAAATTCTATCTCCCTCGGGCAATGAGGTTCATGACCCGGCGGGTATTACTGATTGCTTTAGACATTATTACTCTGCCTTATTTAATATCAAAGGTCAATTTCATGATATGCAGGCTGAGGCGTTGCGGGATAAAATTGATCATTATGTGCATAATACTGCGTTGCCGTCTTTGGAAGTTGGGGAGGCCTCGGGGCTCGAGGAAGATTTTGTAGAATCAGAAGTGGAGCATGCCATTGGAGACTCACCCTTGGGCAAGAGTCCAGGGCCCGATGGATTTAACAATAAATTCTATAAAACTTTAAAGACTCAACTGGCTCCCTTCTTGATGAAAGTCTTTAACTCTGTGTCTTCCTTGTGTCCCTTTGCGCCCCAGTCCCTCGAGGCTCACATTACCCTCTTACCAAAGCCAGGCAAGGATCCAACATCTTGCGCTAACTTCAGACCCATTTCATTAATTAATGTAGATGTAAAACTCTTTGCGAAGCTGCTTGCCTATCGTTTGTCGCCGTTGTTGCCGGGCTTGATATTGGATGATCAGGTGGGGTTCATACGCGGTCGGGAAGCGCGGGATAACACTAACAAAACTCTCCTTTTAACTTCATACTGCAAATCCCGTAAGATACCGATGTGCTTACTCTCGGTGGATGCCGAAAAGGCTTTTGACAGGGTGCACTGGGTGTTCCTCCGCAGTGTCCTGGCGCAGGTTGGCCTTGGCACTACTATGGTAGATAGGATAATGGCGTTATACCATAGACCTACGGCTCGGGTCCGTGTTAATGGACTTCTATCTGATTCCCTACCTATTGCTAATGGCACGAGACAGGGGTGTCCACTCTCGCCTCTGCTTTATGTTCTGGTCATGGAACACCTGGCCGTGGCACTGCGGAGCAATCCTAATGTTCAAGGTGTGCGTGTTGGAGCACAACATCATAAATTGGCTCTTTATGCAGACGATCTCCTTATGTACATTACAACTCCCATGATTTCTTTGCCATCTTTGACTGAGGAATTTGAGCGGTTTGGTCATCTAAGTAATTTTAAAGTTAATTACTCTAAATCTGAGGCCTTGAATATATCTCTTGATGCTCCTCTGGCTGCCCATCTCGCTCGGGTTTTCCCATTCAAATGGCAGACTACGTCCATAAAATATCTGGGGGTACATGTTCCCACGCAACAGGCAGATCTGTTCGCCTTGAATTACACGCCTATTCTGCAGCGTACTCTGAAGGAATTGGCAGAATATGGTGGGAATCGTATGTCATGGTTTGGGCGTATCAACGCGGTCAAAATGGATATTTTGCCCAAATTTTTATACCTATTCCAGACCGTCCCTATTGTCGTACCATCTGGTTTTTTTAAGACCCTGCACAGGGCCATAACTAAATTTGTATGGGGCTCTTCTAAGCCTCGTATTTGTTTTGCTATCCTTAGTCGTCCAAAAGTAGAGGGGGGCACGGGTCTCCCAGACTTTAAACGTTACCATCAAGCTGCATTGATCATGAGGGTAGTGGATTGGTTCCACTCGGAAACAGGTAAGCAATGGGTGCGCATTGAAAGAGATATGTCTCCTCTTGCATTAACTTCTCTGCCGTGGTTGACTGTCCAGCAGCGCCACATGCTATCTTTGCCCTTTCTCACACGTCAGTTTCTTGCAGTCTGGGAGCGAGTCTTTGGTGCTGCGGGCCTTGTTCATCGCCTGGGTCCTCTGACTCCTCTCTTTGACAACCCCTCCTTCCCTCCGGCGGTGGGTGTTGATACATTCCTCTGTTGGGAGAGAGGAGAGGGTGGATATCTGGCTAAGACCCTTACTCCTGACGGTGCCATCTTATCAATGAATGCTGTCTCTGAGGCCTGCCCGGGGAGACGATCAACCTGGTGGTCATACCTACAGTTACGTTCCTATCTTTCTTCCCTGGGAGACTGTCTGGTGTGTTTACAGGACAAGACTCCTTTGAAACATTATTTATCTTTATCTACTGCTCCCTCTCATGTCTTGTCCTATTTACATGGGATTCTTTTACCTAAATTCTCTTTCTCTCAACTGTCATTCACGATTGCATGGGACGAGGAAATGGGGGTTCAACATTCGGAAGAGGACTGGGGGTACTTCTTTCCTTTTAGCTCACAAACTGCCAATGTCTTGTTTTGCTCAAGAAAAAAACTACAAAATACTCACCCGATGGTATCGTTGTCCTGCTTTGTTGCATAGGATATTTCCAGAGGTGTCTGCTGATTGTTGGAGGTGTGGGGAGGCTCCTGGAACCATGTTGCATATTTGGTGGGATTGTCCCAGGATACGTCCCTTTTGGGGAAAGATTTTTGACTTGGGTAACAAGCTCTTTCACACTGAGGTTCCGACCTCGGCTTCTATTGGATTACTCTCCATGGTTCCTGGATCACTCCCACACCTCAAAAGGGGTGTCTTTAGGCATTTCCTGACTGCGGCGAGAACGGTGATACCTAGGCATTGGAAGTCTCACACTGTCCCTTCTTTGACGAAATGGGTAACTGAGGTGAACGGGATTATGAGGATGGAGGAATTGCTGTCCGCTGACAGGGGCAAGTCTGTGCTCTTCGTCCAAACTTGGGCAGTGTGGTCTGGATTCCGGGGTGGTACTGATCTACCTCTCTGGCTGGATGGAAGGTTCTGAGCAGCATCTATGATCTTATTCCATGCGCTATGTCTGTTTGTATTTCCCTTTGTTGTCTGGTGTCTTGTGTTGGTGTTATATTATATTTGTGGCACTTATACGTACCAACTCTTACTTCATTGGGGCTTGGTCCCCATGTTTATTGCACTATCTTTATATGAACATGGTACAGTTAGTACCACTGTATTTCGATTCATAATTACTTTAGATGGCTGGGAGGCTACCTCCCATTGATGTTTATGCATCTCATATACTGTTCATACTGTGAAAAAATTATATTTTGTACTGCGTGAAAATTTCTTGACAAAATTGTACAATGTTTTATATGATGTTAAAATGCTTTTTTTTTTCAAAATAAAAATCTGGATAAAGAAAAAAAAAAGAACATTGAAAGCGACCACAAAGCCATACTACACTCAGGATGTGTCTTTTCCCGACCATAGCCAGAGGAATGGGTTATGGTCGGATCCACGGGCAACCAGTAACACAACAAAACTTCTGCAACAAAGGTGTTGAGTACATAATGGCATGGCTTTATAAGCATTCACGAATGGCAGACCTGGTAGCCTTGTTTAGGCCCCCGGTTGCCATGGCACCTATCAGAAACCTGCGATTATGCTGATGGTGACAGAGGAAGCCCCCGCCATCTGTTTACCCACGTAGATGCCCTACTATTGACCACAGCAACTGAGGGGTAACGTGCCGGGATCTCCGCTATTTCCCGCACCATCCAAGTACTGTACGTTTACGGTGCTTTGTGCTAACTGCATGGCGCTGTAAATGTATGTCACCCAGTGGTTAAATGACAGAAAGCCGACATCAGTACCGTGAATTTCTAGGTTTATAGGATTTGCGTCTCTAAGTAAATAAACCGTATACAACCCCAATGGCATCCTCTATCTGTGGTGCACGGTTGGGTAGACGTTCTTTTGGCACTTGCCCCCTCCCCACCTAGTGCTGCACATGGAATAATACAAGACGTTTTTGGGCATGTGCAGTAGCCTGGGGCTGCTCTGCTTGTATGTACCATCTGCCCTGACTAACAACCCACCCCCAAATCTGGAACTTCTACGGAGCAGAGAGTAAGCCGGCGGGCATGAATAGCAGAAACCGTGAGGAAAATCCTGACCTAGAATGGATCCAATTGTAGCAAACTATCAGCTGCGAGAAATATCAGGCATGTTCCTGGATATAAACAAGAATATTCCCATTTACTGACCCCAAACAGATATCTCAAAAATGCTGAGGAATTAGAAAGTTGCAGAAGTTATCATTATACGAAAATTATGCATCTAGTTACATGAAACCGGAAAATCCCTATTATATTGACATTTTATAGAGATGAGTGGTAAAATAGTGGCCACTCGAGGGCACAAATATGGATAACCAGGCCTGTACCTCTAGTGCCTGTGACAATGCATCGCCCCCATCTTATTCTTAAGAACCATGAAGTGTTTGAGCTTCTACATGGACCTAACAAGCGAACTGCTGGGGTCACTTATCTACACATATTCAGGGCAGAGGGGTTGTAAAACGGTGGTGCCTTGCTGGGGGCTTCACTACATAAATATCCTGCAGACTGTCCAGAAACAAAATGTACTTCTCAGTCGTATGTATATATGTATGGAGCATGTCCTCACTGTATATACTGTACTCCCTCTTTACTATCCTCATATATACTGTGTACAATGTACTGTTCACTTATATGTATATATGGGACGTGTCCTCATTGTATATACTATACTCCCTCTTTACTGTCATATATACTGTATATAATGTACTGTTCAGTTATATGTATATATGGGACGTGTCCTCACTGTATATACTGTACTCCCTCTTTACTGTCCTCAAACTGTATATAATGTACTGTTCAGTTATATGTATGGGACGTGTACTCACTGTATATACTGCACTCCCTCTTTACTGTCCTCATACATTATATAATGTACTGTTCAGTTATATGTATGTATGGAGCATGTCCTCACTGTATATACTGTACTCCCACTTTACAGTACTCATATATACTGTATACAATGTACTGTTCAGTTATATGTAGTGTGTCCTCATTGTATATAATGTACTCCCTCTTTACTGTCCTCATATATACTGTATATAATGTACTGTTCAGTTATATGTATGGGACGTGTCCTCACTGTATATACTGTACTCCCTCTTTACTGTCCTCATATATACTGTATATAATGTACTGTTCAGTTGTATGTATGGAGCGTGTCCTCACTGTATATACTGTACTCCCTCTTTACTATCCTCATATGTACTGTATATAATGTAATGTTCAGTTATATGTATATATGGAGCGTGTCCTCACTGTATATACTATACTCCCTTTTTACTGTCCTCATATATACGGTATATAATGTACTGTTCAGTTATATGTATATATGGAGCGTGTCCTCACTGTATATACTGTACTCCTTCTTTACTGTCCGCATATATACTGTATATAATCTACTGTTCAGTTATATGTATGTATGGAGCATGTCCTCACTGTATATACTGTACTCCCGCTTTACTGTCATCATATATACTGTATATAATGTACTGTTATATGCATATATGGAGCATGTCCTCATTCTATATACTGTACTCCCTCTTTACTGTGCTCATATATACTGTATATAATGTACTGTCCAGTTATATGTATGGAGCATGTCCTTACTGTATATACTGTATATAATGTACTGTTCAGTTGTATATATGGGACGTGTCCTCACTATATATACTGTACTCTCTCTGTACTGTTCAGGTATATGTATATATGGGACGTGTCCTCACTATACTGTACTCCCTCTTTACTGTCATACTGTATATAATGTACTGTTCCGTTATATGTATATATGGGACGTGTCCTCAGTGTATATACTGTACTCCCTCTTTACTGTGCTCATATATACTGTATATAATGTACTGTTCAGTTATATGTATGGAGCGTGTCCTCACTGTATATACTGTACTCTCTATACTGTACTCATATATACTGTATATAATGTACTGTTCAGTTATATGTATATATGGGACGTGTCCTCACTGTATATACTGTACTCCCTCTTTACTGTCCTCGTATATACTGTATATAATGTACTGTTCAGTTATATGTATATATGGGACGTGTCCTCAATGTATATACTGTACTCCCTCTTTGGTGTCATATATACTGTATATAATGTACTGTTCAGTTTTTATGTATATATGGGACATGTCCTCACTGTATATACTGTACTCCCTCTTTACTGTCCTCATATATACTGTATAGAATGTACTGTCCAGTCATATGTATATATGGAGCGTGGCCTTGCTGTATATACTGTACTCCCTCTTTACTTTCCTTATATATACTGTATATAATGTACTGTTCAGTTATATGTATATATGGGCCGTGTCCTCACTGTATATACTGTACTCCCTCTTTACTGTGCTCTTATATACTGTATATAATGTACTGTTCAGTTGTATATATGGGACATGTCCTCACTCTATGTACTGTACTCCCTCTTTTCTGTCCTCATATATACTGTATATAATGTACTGTTCAGTTATATGTATATATGGAGCGTGTCCTCACTGTATATACTGTACTCCCTCTTTACTGTGCTCATATATACTGAATACAATGTGCTGTCCAGTTATATGTATGGAGCATGTCCTCACTGTATATACTGTACTCCCTCTTTACTGTGCTCATATATACTTTATATAATGTACTGTTCAGTTATATGTATATATGGGAAGTTTCCTCACTGTATATACTGGTATATACTGTACTCTCTTTACTGTGCTCATATATACTGTATATAATGTACTTTCCAGTTATATGTATGTATGGAGCATGTCCTCACTGTATATACTGTACTCCCACTTTACAGTACTCATATATACTGTATACAATGTACTGTTCAGTTATATGTATATATGGAGTATGTCCTCACTGTATATACTGTACAACCTCTTTACTGTCCTTATATATACTGTATATAATGTACTGTTCAGTTATATGTATATATGGAGCATGTCCTCACTGTATATACTGTACTCCCTCTTTACTGTCCTCATATATACTGTATATAATGTACTGTTCAGTTATATGTATATATGGAGCATATCCTCTTTGTATATACTGTACTCCCTATTTACTATCCTCCTGTACACTGTATATAATGTACTGTTCAGTTATATATATATATATATGGAGCATGTCCTCATTGTATATACTGTACTCCCTCTATACTGTCCTCATATATACTGTATATAATGTACTGTTCAGTTATATATATATATATATATATATATATATATATATATATATATATATATATGGGACATGCCCTCAATGTATATACTGTGCTCCCTCTTTACTGTCCTTATATTTATACTGTATATAATGTACTGTTCAGTTATATGTATATATGGAGCATGTCCTAATTGTATATACTGTACTCTCGCTTTACTGTGCTCATATAAACTGTATATAATGTACTGTCCAGTTATATGTATGTATGGATTATTTCCTCACTGTATATATTGTACTCCCTCTTTGCTTTGCTCATACTGTATATAATATATTGTCCAGTTATATGTATGTATGGAGCATGTCCTCACTATATACTGTACTCCCTCTTTACTGTCATACTGTATATAATGTACTGTTCAGTTATGTATATATGGCGCGTGTCCTCACTGTATATACTGTACTCCCTCTTTACTGTTCTCATATATACTGTATATAATGTACTGTTCAGTTATATGTATATATGGGACATGTCCTCACTGTATATACTGTACTCCCTCTTTACTGTGCTCATATACACTGTATATAATGTACTGTTCAGTCATATGTATATATGGAGCGTGGCCTCGCTGTATATACTGTACTCCCTCTTTACTTTCCTTATATATAATGTACTGTTCAGTTCTATATATGGGCCGTGTCCTCACTGTTTATACTGTACTCTCTCTTTACGGTCATATATACTGTGTATATAATGTACTATTCAGTTGTATGTATGTATTGAGCATGTCCTCACTGTATACACTGTACTCCCTCTTTATTGTGCTCATATATACTGTATATAATGTACTGTTCAGTTATATGTATATACGGAGTATGTCCTCACGGTATATACTGTACAACCTCTTTACTGTCCTCATATATACTGTATATAATGTACAGTTCCGTTATATGTATATATGGGACATGTCCTCCGGGTATATACTGTACTCCCTCTTTACTGAACTTATATATACTGTATATAATTTACTGTTCAGTTGTATATATGGAGCATGTCCTCACTGTATATCCTGTACTCCCTCTTTGCTTTGCTTATACTGTATATAATGTACTGTCCAGTTATATGTATGTATGGAGCATGTCCTCACTATATACTGTACTCCCTCTTGACTATCCTCATATATTCTGTATAGAATGTACTGTTCAGTTATGTATATATGGCGCGTGTCCTCACTGTATATACTGTACTCCCTCTTTACTGTGCTCAAATATACTGTATATAATGTACTGTCCAGTTATATGTATGTATGTATGGAGCATGTCCTCACTGTATATACTTCCTCTTTACTGTCCTTATATATACTGTATATAATGTACTGTTCAGTTGTATATATGGGACGTGTCCTCACTATATATACTGTACTCCCTCTTTACTGTCCTCATATATACTGTATAGAATGTACTGTCCAGTTATATGTATGTATGGAACATGTCCTCACTATATATACTGTACTCCCTGTTTACTGTCCTCATATATAGGCTATATAATGTACTGTTCCGTTATATGGATATATGGGATGTGTACTCACTGTATATACTGTCCTCATATATACTGTATATGATTTATTCAGTTATATGTATATATGGAGCATGTCCTCAATATACTGTACTTCCTCTTTACTGTCCTCATATATAATGTATATGATGTATTGTTCAGTTATATGTATATATGGGACGTATCCTCACTGTATATACTGTACTCCCTCTTTACTGTCCTTATACTGTATATAATATACTGTTCAGTTATATGTATATATGGAGCATGTCCTCACTGTATATATACTGTACTCCCTCTTTACTGTCCTCATATATACTGTATATAATCTACTGTTCAGTTATATGTATATATGGGACGTGTCCTCACTGTATATACTGTACTCCCTCTTTACTGTCCTCATATATACTGTATATAATGTACTGTCCAGTAATATGTATATATGGGACATGTCCTCACTGTATATACTGTACCCCCTCTTTACTGTCCTCATATATACTGCATATAAGTTACTGTTCAGTTTTATGTATATATGGAGCATGTCCTCATTGTATATACTGTACTCCCTCTTTACTGTCCTTATATATACTGTATATAATGTACTGTTGAGTTTATATGGGACGTGTCCTCACTTTATATACTATACTCCCTCTTTACTGTCCTCATATATCCTGCATATAATGTACTGTTCAGTTATACGTATATATGGGACGTGTCCTCACTGTATATACTGTACTCCCTCTTTACTGTCATATATACTGTATATAATTTACTGTTCAGTTATATGTATATATGGAGCGTGTCCTCACTGTATATACTGTACTCCCTCTTTACTGTCATATATACTGTATATAATGTACTGTTCAGTTATATGTATAGATGGAGTATGTCCTCACTGTATATACTGTACAACCTCTTTACTGTCCTCATATACTGTATATAATGTACTGTTCCGTTATATGTATATATGGGACGTGTCCTCGGTATATACTGTACTCCCTCTTTACTGAACTTATATATACTGTATATAATTTACTGTTCAGTTGTATATATGGAGCATGTCCTCACTGTATATCCTGTACTCCCTTTGCTTTGCTCATACTGTATATAATGTACTGTCCAGTTATATGTATGTATGTATGGAGCATGTCCTCACTATATACTGTACTCCCTCTTGACTGTCCTCATATATACTGTATATAATGTACTGTTCAGTTATGTATATATGGCGCGTGTCCTCACTGTATATACTGTACTCCCTCTTTACTGTGCTCAAATATACTGTATATAATGTACTGTCCAGTTATATGTATGTATGGAGCATGTCCTCACTGTATATACTTCCTCTTTACTGTCCTTATATATACTGTATATAATGTACTGTTCAGTTGTATATATGGGACGTGTCCTCACTATATATACTGTACTCCCTCTTTTCTGTCCTCATATATACTGTATATAATGTACTGTCCAGTTATATGTATATATGGAGCATGTCCTCACTGTATATACTGTACTCACTCTTTACTGTGCTCTTATATACTGTATATAATGTACTGTTCAGTTGTATATATGGGACGTGTCCTCACTATATACTGTACTCCCTCTTTTCTGTCCTCATATATACTGTATATAATGTACTGTTCAGTTATATGTATATATGGAGCGTGTCCTCACTGTATATACTGTACTCCCTCTTTACTGTGCTCAAATATACTGTATATAATGTACTGGCCAGTTATATGTATGTATGGAGCATGTCCTCACTGTATATACTTCCTCTTTACTGTCCTTATATATACTGTTCAGTTGTATATATGGGACGTGTCCTCACTCTATACTGTACTCCCTCTTTACTGTGCTCATATATACTGAATACAATGTACTGTCCAGTTATATGTATATATGGAGCGTGTCCTCACTGTTTATACTGTACTCCCTCTTTACTGTGCTCATATACTGTATATAATGTACTGTTCAGTTATATGTATATATGGGAAGTTTCCTTACTGTATATACTGGTATATACTGTACTCTCTTTATTGTGCTCATATATACTGTATATAATGTACTTTCCAGTTATATGTATGTATGGAGCATGTCCTCACTGTATACACTGTACTCCCTCTTTATTGTGCTCATATATACTGTATATAATGTAATGTTCAGTTATATGTATATATGGAGTATGTCCTCACTGTATATACTGTACAACCTCTTTACTGTCCTCATATATACTGTATATAATGTACTGTTCAGTTATATGTATATATGGAGTGTGTCCTCACTGTATACACTGTACTCCCTCTTTACTGTGCTCTTATATACGGTATATAATGTACTGTCCAGTTATATGTATGTATGGATGGAGCCTGTCCTCACTGTATAAACTGTAGTCCCTCTTTACTGTGCTCATATACTGTATAGAATGTACTGTCCAGTTATATGTATGTATGTATGGAGCATGTCCTCACTGTATATAGTGTACTCCCTCTTTACTGTCCTCATACATACTGTATATAATTTACTGTTCAGTTATATGTATGTATGGAGCATGTCCTCACTGTATATAGTGTACTCCCTCTTTACTGTCATCATATATACTGTATATAATGCACTGTTCAGTTATATGCATATATATGGGACGTGTCCTCACTGTATATACTGTACTTCCTCTTTATTGTCCTTGTATATACTGTATATAATGTACTGTTCAGTTACATGTATATATGGAGCGTGTCCGCGCTGTGTATACTGTACTCCCTCTTTACTGTGCTCATATATACTGTATAGAATGTACTGTCCAGTTATATGTATGTATAGAACATGTCCTCACTATATATACTGTACTCCCTCTTTATTGTGCTCATATATACTGTATATAATGTACTGTCCAGTTGTATATATGGGACATTTCCTCGCTGTATATACTGTACTCCCTGTTTACTGTCCTCATATATAGGCTATATAATGTACTGTTCAGTTGTATATATGGGACATTTCCTCGTTGTATATACTGTACTCCCTGTTTACTGTCCTCATATATACGGTATATAATGTACTGTTCCGTTATATGGATATATGGGACGTGTACTCACTGTATATACTGTACTCTTTACTGTCCTCATATATACTGTATATGATTTATTCAGTTATATGTATATATGGAGCATGTCCTCAATATACTGTACTTCCTGTTTACTGTCCTCATATATAATGTATATGATGCATTGTTCAGTTATATGTATATATGGGACGTATCCTCACTGTATATACTGTACTCCCTCTTTACTGTCCTTATACTGTATATAATCTACTGTTCAGTTATATGTATATATGGGACGTGTCCTCAATGTATATACTGTACTCCCTCTTTACTGTCCTTATATATACTGTATATAATATACTGTTCAGTTGTATACATGGGACGTGTCCTCACTGTATATACTGTACTCCCTCTTTACTGGCCTCATATATACTGTATATAATGTACTGTTCATTCATATGTATATATTGTACTCCCTCTTTACTGTGCTCATATACTGTATATAATGTACTGTCCAGTTATATGTATGTATGGAGCATGTCCTCACTGTATATACTGTACTCCCTCTTTACTGTCCTCATACTATATATAATGCACTGTTCAGTTGTATATATGGGATGTGTCCTCACTGTATATACTGTACTGCCTTTTTATTTACTGAATATCTGTTGACAGTAAAGAGGGAGTACAGTATATACAGTGAGGACACATCCCATATATACAACTGAACAGTGCATTATATATAGTATATATGAGGACAGTAAAGAGGCAGTACAGTATATACAGTGAGGACATGCTCCATACATACAACTGGACAGTACATTATATACAGTATATATAAGCACAGTAAAGAGGGAGTAAAGTATATACAGTGAGGACATGCTCCATACATACATACATACATACATACATACATACATACATACATACATATTACTGAACAGTACATTATATACAGTATATCTGTGGACAGTAATGTACTGTTCAGTCATATGTATATATGGGATGTGTCCTGACTGTATATTCTGTACTCCCTCTTTACTGTCCTCATATATACTGTATATAATGTACTGTTCAGTTATATGTATATTTGGAGCATGTCCTCATTTTATATACTGTACTCCCTCTTTACTATCCTCATACTGTATATAATGTATTGTTAAGTGATATATATATATATATGGGACGTGTCCTCTATATACTGTACTTCCTCTTTACTGTCCTCATATATAATGTATATAATGTACTGTTCCGTTATATGTATATATGGGACATGTCCTCACTGTATATACTGTATTCCCTGTTTACTGTCCTCATATATACTGTATATAATGTACTGTTCCGTTATATGTATATATGGGACGTATCCTCACTCTACTGTACTCCCTCTTTACTGTCCACATATATACTGTATATAATATACTGTTCAGTTATATGTATATATGGAGCATGTCCTCACTGTATATATACTGTACTCCCTCTTTACTGTCCTCATATATACTGTATATAATGTACTGTTCAGTTACATGTATATATGGAGCGTGTCCTCACTGTATATACTGTACTCCCTCTTTACTGTCCTTGTATATACTGTATATAATGTACTGTTCAGTTACATGTATATATGGAGCTTGTCCTCACTTTATATACTGTACTCCCGCTTTACTGTGCTCATATATACTATATATAATGTACTGTCCAGTTATATGTATGTATGGAGCATGTCCTTACTGTATATAGTGTACTCCCTCTTTACTGTCATATATACTGTATATAATGTACTGTTTCGTTATATGTATATATGGGACGTGTTCTCACTGTATATACTGTACTCCCTCTTTACTGTCCTCATATATACTGTATATAATGTACTGTTCAGTTATATGTATATATGGAGCATGTCCTCACTGTATATACTGTACTCCCTCTTTACTGTCCTCATATATACTGTATATAATCACTAGTTCAGCTGTAAGGAAGGCGAGGACTACAGGCAGGAGAAGAACACAGAGAGACATAAGACACTAAGGGGGCGGTTATTTATCAACTCTTCTACGCCAGGCGTAGAAAAGTCGCAAAAGGTATTAAAAGTCGCAATTTGTAATGCAAATTGCAATTTTTGCCCTTTTTTGTGCCACTTTCCACACTTTTGTAGAAATAGGGCGTGATCGAGGGAAAGGGGCGTTGCCACGGAGCCAACAAATTTATTATGATTATCCCAGAAAAGTGGCATAAATTATAGTGGAAATCTACACCAGCTCCTCGCTAACATATATTTCACTCCATGTGGCATAGCAAGGTAGAGGTCCGCGCTGGACCTCACAGATCTGGCACAGTTTAGAGTTTTCTGTAAAAACAGAATGAGCCATTACAGAAGAGAGAAAGCAGAATACATTGGGACCCTAAAGAGGTCAGGAGCTTTCAATTGTTTGGGGTTTCCGGAAAAAATAATCTTCTGTGCAAGAATATAACCTTAAAGAACCAGTTCCTGTTTAACCCCTTAACTGCTTCCCGCAAAATTACGTGTCAGATATGTCAGTGCGGGGGGTGATGTATGGAGCGCTCAAGCGCTTTGCGTGCACCATACGCTGCGGTTGTCAGCTGTGTATTACAGATGACACCCGGGACTAACGGCCAGAAACAGTGATCGCGCTGTTTTCCAGCTGTTTAATCCCCCAAATGCTGCGGTCAATCGCGACGGCAGCATCTGAGGTGTTAAAAAGAGGGCGCGGCCCCCTCTGACAGCTCGTCACCGCCCCCCCCTGCCCCCGCAATGAGATCGATGGGTCACTAGGATTGTCATGGCAGCCCAGGGCCTAATGAAGGCCCCCAGGACTGCCTTCACTCTGCCTCTCCTAAGCCCTTAGTGCTTGGACCCCCACCAATCAAAACATCTGACATGTCACTATGACATGTCAGAAGTTTTTTAAACGTTTAGCTATACTTTAAGGCTGGATTCACACGAGGTCGTTACATCCGTAATTGACGGACGTATTTCGGCCGCAAGTTCCGGACCGAACACAGTGCAGGCAAACTGAAAACATGATTACAGTACGGGACAGTTGTGAGGCAGGGACTCCTAGCATCGTACATAACTATGATGCTAGGAGCCCAGCTCCCTGCACTGTGTTTGGTCCAGGACTTGCGGCCGAAATACGTCCGCCAATTACGGACATAATGACCTCGTGTGAATACAGCCTAACAGAAGCCTATGGAAATGACAATATACTGCAATACATTAGTATTGCAGTCTATTATACCAGCGATCTAACAATCGCTGGTTCATGTCCCCTAGCAAAAAAAAAAGTGAAATAAAGTTTTTAGTAAGGAAAAAAAGAACAAATTAAAAGTTTAAAAAAATATATTTTCCCAGTTTTCCTCTAAAGTAATGTAAAAAATAAAAAAAAGGTAACAAAATTGGTATAGCTGCTTCTGAACTATTAAAATATAGCGTTATTTAACGCGCATGGTGAACCCAAAAATATTTAAAACCCCCAAATTTTGGTCAACTTAGCTCTTTAAAAAAATTGTATAAAAAAATTGCATCTACCAAAAAATGGTACCTAGAAAAACTAGAGCTCGTCCCGCAAAATATACGCATCACACCGCTCAATCAATGAAAAAAGAAAAAACTTATGGCTCTTAGAATGTGGCTACACAAAAAAAATTTTTTAACAAACATTTTTTTTTTCTTTGAAAGTAGTATAATTTAAGAAAATCTATATAAATTTGGTATCACCGCAATCGTATTGAGCCACAGCATGTAAGTTTTCATTTTTACCGCACTGTGAAATCTGTAAGAACGAAACCCAAAAAGTCATGAAGTGATCACAGTTTTATCCAATTTCAGCACGCAAATAAATTTTTTTCAGTTTACCAGTGCATTGTATGGTACTTTAGATGCTACCATTAGAAACTACAACTCCTCCCATAAAAAAATAAGCCCTCACACCACTCTATTGAAATGGCTTCGGCCCGAAGAGGTTATAGTCCAAGCCATTTTTCATTTGTCACTCACCTTCCTAGAGTCATAACTTTTTTTTTTTTTTTACGTCAATGGAGTGGTGTGTGAAGGATTCTTTTTTTGCGAGAGGAGTTGTAGTTTTTTAGGCACCATTTAAAGTACCATGTAATGGTTGAATTGGAAAAAACTGAGCTTCCGCCATGTTTTTTGGGTTTAGTTTTTACTGTACACATTTACCTTCTCTTAAGGTAAAAGTAGACTTAACATCTACTTTTACCTTAAGATAAGGTAAATATATACAGCCCCAGAACCACGCTCACTACATATATACAGCACCAGAACAAAGCTCAGTTAAAATATATACAGCCGCAGAACCAAGCTCAGTATATAAATACAGCTCCAGAACCAAGCTCAGTATATAAATACAGCTCCAGAACCAAGCTCAGTACATACGTACAAAACCTAAACCAAGCTCAGTAGATAAATACAGCAGCAGAACCAAGCTCAATACAAATATACAGCACCAGAACAAACCTCAGTACATATGTACAGCATCAGAACCAAGCTCAATACATAAATACAGCACCAGGAAAAATACAGCTCCGTACAGAGATCATTTAAATATAAATACAACACCAGAACCAAGCTCAGTACAAATATACAGCCCCAGATCCAAGCTCAGTACACATATACAGTGCTGGGTGTGCAAGAAAAAGGAGTCTCCAAGGGCGCACACCCAGCACACCTTTTGCGGTTTTCCCTGGAATACCGGTTCTGAGTCCTGGCAGCAGCAGCATTTAATCCTTCATTGTCTATTATCATCTTACCCCAGGTGAGCAGTATCTGTATATTGTACTACATCACATCTGGGTAACCTGCACTATGTGGCGCTCTGTTTTCTGTTTCTTATCTACACATATACAGCAGAGCCAAGCTCAGTACATAAATACAGCATCGGAACCAAGCTCAGTACATATATGCACCAGAGCCAAGCTCCGTACATAAATACAGCACTAGAACCAAGCTCAGTACATATATACCCTGCCAGAAACAAGCTCATTAAATAAATACAACACCAGAACCAAACTCAGTACATATATACAGTGCCAGAACCAAACTTAGTACATATATACAGCGCCAGAACAAAACTCAGTATATAAGTACAGCACCAGAACAAAGCTCAATACATAAATATAGCAGCAGCACAAATACAGTTCGGTACAGAGATCATTTGCAAATTCAGTTTAACCCTTGCCATATAAGTTTGTTCGACCTAAAACGATAGCTCCCAATATAGCCAGAACAAGGGTTAGGATATGTTGGGAGTTGTTGTTTCACAAAAGAGAACGATACACCCATTATCTCGCTGCAGATCATACAGTGACTACAGTACTGATCAGTCACAGGGAGAATAAACATTTACATTGAGTGGCTCACATGTGACGCCTCAGGTTCTTTTTCGTTGTTCTTCTCTTTCCTTCTCCATCGGGACCAGACCTCTATGATGACTTCTCCCAGCCACAGCCCATTTCTGCAGAGTTTGCCGGTCAGATGTCTTCGGCTCCTCACTTTTCCAACATTTCCGCACCTATAAACGAAGATAAAATTCTCATGATGCCACACTCTATGCCCCTGACTATAATAGTACTATACTCTGTACGTCTGAATATAATAGCTCTATACTCGGTCCCCATTAATTAAATTGTGTCAAACACTGTAAAGTAAAACACCACACACACTAACAATGCCCCCTGTAGCTAGCGCCAGTGACAATGCCCCCTGTAGATAGCGCCAGTCACAATGCCCTCTGTAGATATTGCCAGTCACAATACCCTCTGTAAATAGCGCCAGTCACACTGCCCCCTGTAGATCGCGCAGTCACAATGCCCCATGTAGATATTGCCCAGTGTAAATAGCGTGCCCTGTAGATATTGCCCCAATGCTGGCCACAGAAAAAAAGCCAGTGCAATAGTAATCAGTTGTATCTGTATCCTAAGGCCACGGATACAATTGGGTAAGAAGTCCGCTTTCACCCCGGTTCTCTGAACCAGCTGTAATTTTAACAACCAGTTCGGGAAAACCGGATGAACTGGGCCCCCTTTCAGCCTCGGGACCTGGGCAAGTGCTCACATTGCCCTCATTGTAATCCGCTCATGCATATATGGCTCTGACACGTCTCGGCATCGACTATGTATGAGCGGCGCTGAAATAATGACGAGATGGAGGGGAGAAGAGCGGTGAGGCGAGTATGTGTTTTTTTTATGTTATGGGAGACGTGGGAGGGATGCTATGGTGCATGGTGTATGGTGTGGTCATTGCTGCACAATTTTACCGCACGGCTTAGCAGAAAAATGCAACACATTTATTAAAATGCTTTTGCCTCTTAATAAATGTGTCACACTTTAAGTTCCATTTTTTTTCTAATAAGACTGGCGTATAAAAATAATAATTTCCCCCTTTATGATTAGTATCAGTGACTGGTAAGTATCCGGATAGATTGTAGTTGTAGGATCACACGCTGCAGTTACATCTTATTTCATGGATTTCTTACAGACATCGGCGTTATGTAGAAATCGATAGTATTTACCAGGAATGTATTCTCACACCTCCTTCTTTTTCTTTTTCAGGTGTCTATTTCCAAGTTCAGAGAATCAAGATGGTAAATGCTCCACAGGTCGGTTCACACGGAAACCGCAACGGAATCCGCGCCAAAAAAATGCCCCAAATCACTTTCCTGGAGCGGTTTCCGCCTCTGACCCCTCATTGAAATCAATGGGTGGCAGAAAAAAACGCGGAACTGATTAATTTGATTAATTTATAGGAATTTGTGGCTGGCGTTGGAGCCGATTAGGTGTTGTGATTGTCATGAGGCAGTTGGGTAAAGGTATGTTTTTAGTCTTTTGTGTGAGGCTGATAAAGTGTAACTAAACTTTTAACATATCAAAGTGACATAGCAGAAGTTTTGATCAGTGGGGGTCTCCGCACTGAGACCCCCACCGACTGCTACAACGAAGCGGCAGAAGCGCTTGGGTGAGTGCTGTGCCGCATGGTTTCTGATTTTCTTTCCACGGAAAACTGAGCGAGCGTTGTACGGACTAAATGGAAACTCAGTCTGTACACCGTTTGCTCAACTTTCCAAGGGAAGATGATCAGAAACAAAGCAGTACATCGCTCACCCTGCCGCTTCTGCTGCTTCATTTTAGCAATCGGTGGGGGTCTCAGTGCTAGGACTCCCACCGATCAAAACTTCTGACATGTTACTATGTTTAGTAACACTTTAAGGCCCCATGCACACGACTGAAATTTTTTTTCATAATTGCGGACCGTAACACGATCCGCAATTACAAACCTGCCTGGTTCTATTGGCCGCAGACACCTTTTCGTATCGCTACGGATAGCTGTCTGTGCCGTAGAACAGTGCCTTGATTTATGGAGCATGTCCTACTTTTTGTTTTTTATGGGCAGTGCTCCCATACTTTGTATGGGAGCACGGCCCGAAAATGCGTCCCGCGGCCATCGGCAGCTGGCCGTGCCCACAATCACGGGCCGTGATTATGGGCACGGCCGTGTGCATGAGGCTGAAATGTTGATAAAATTCCTATAGAAAGTATTATGACTAAGTAAAGTAGTTGTGATAGAAATAATTCATAGAGTTCTGGTAATAAAGTGATTTTGAGTTGGATTTCTCCGGTCAGATGCGGTTTGGTTGCTGTTTGCAGAAGAGTTTTCTTCTGGAGTTCTTGTTCTTGGAGGATATTCTTGAGGACATTTGGACGTTCTAACAGTCAGTTGTCTACCTCTGGCCATAGAGTAGTGTTTCATCTATTAAAGACCAGTGTGCAGCTTAAAGGGGTTTATCCATCTTAGACATTTATGGCATGTCCACAGGATGCGGGTCCAGCTCTGATGTGTGTCATAACTTGGCGCATGTGAGGTCTCTGTTGAATGTGTAATATTTTTCCTGATGGATGATATCAGATATTTGGTGTCCTCTCTAGGCCACACTTAGGCCCATGTTATTAATGGTCCACTGAATAGATTGTAGAATGGTTTTCTGTGTTATACAGATGTGAAGGCGAGCGCTATTTCTTCTAGACATCTGATCTTTGGTATGATTGGTGAATAATTTAGGGGCTGTGGTCAGGGTGGGGTGGTCGGTGCGACCTCTTGGATAGGAAGACTTGAGATGGGATCTCTAGTTTGGCTCCGCAGAATGTACCCCAGAACGGATTTAATTGCCCCTTAAAAATGATTTGAGTTTTATCAGAAACAAGGCACACTAACATCTCTTTACTGATCCAGTACATCTATAGCATATACCAGGAACGTATTATAGCACCTCTTTCTTTTCTAGATGTCTATAAGTGAAGAGAAGCAAGATATAGAATCCTCCAGTCAGCGGCGATGGAGGAATCAGAGAACTGGTAATTATTATTATTAATTACTGATAATTATCAGGCTGCTTTCTAGCTCTGGATTACTCAGAGGTGTAATTCCCAAGTGACGGCTAAGATTTGAACAGCGATGCTACTGCAGTCCTAGTACTTGTAGCAGACGCTGAAATACTAAATTAGAATCACTCGGAAACAACCGCCGGTTCCCGGGTGCACGCAGTCTTCTACAGCGATGTGACTGCACATGCGCAGTAGTGCACACTGAAATACAAGTTTAGAATAAGCACTTGAGAACAGTCGCCGGTTCCCGGGTACATACAGTCTTGCTGAAATGCAAGTTTCGTAGAAGCACTCGGGAACAGTTGCCACTGGCTAGTCCTTGTCCTGACACTTCTCCTCTTAGGGACTCACTGGTTGACTCCGGTGTCTATTTAATTGTTTCTCCTTGAGTAGCTCAAGGAGTTGGTGATTATTTCACCAGGTCGTTTGTCTGTGTTGTCGTGTCTCCCCTTCTTGTCTGTCTTGTTCTATTCACTGCTACTTTAGCGCATTTTATTTGTGTGCTCCTCTGGTGGGAGATAGTGATGGCACAATTGAAAGTCTGTACCTTTAATGCTAGGGGGCTTAATGTCCCGGAAAAACGCTCGCAAATTCTATATAACATGCATAAAGAGCGAGTACATATTTTGCTCCTACAGGAGAGTCACTTCCAGGTGGGCCATACGCCACAATTTACAAACCGATATTTTCCGACTTGGTTTCACAGTGCCAACCCGGAATCCAAGTCCAAAGGGGCTAGTGTATGTCTCCACAAGTCACTTTCTCATAAACTCATTGATGTTTTGGTTGACCCAGGGGGTCGGTATGTTTTTCTCAAATTGTCCATACGCAATAAGATTTTTACCCTGGCAAACTTATACCTCCCCAATCAGGACCAGGCCAGAGTGGGGTGTTTGTTTTTGAGGAAATTAAAAGAGTTCACCGATGGCGTTTTAATTGTGGGAGGAGACCTTAATCTGACATTTGATTCCAGGCTTGATACCTCCTCGGGCAGGTCTACGGTTCCTAAATCACACTTGGGGGCACTAAAGACTGTGATGCATTCCATGCAATTGATTGACGTGTGGAGGATTCTGCACCCTCAGGTAAGAGAGTATACTTCTCCTCATTGCATAACATGTACAGTCGGATAGACGCTTTTTTGATTAGTCACCATTTGCTTACCTGGCATCCTACTACTAATGTGGGTCCCATGATCTGGTCAGATCATGCCCCGTTGTTTCTGACTCTTACGTTTCCTGATTCGGTCCCGAATTTTCAGTCGTGGAAACGTAATGATAATTTATTACAGGATACAGTGTGTGTCTCGGCCCTTAAGGACTCGCTTTCCGGTTTTTTCGAGGTCCATGAGCATGACCCTACCCCCTTGCCACTCCAGTGGGAGGCACTGAAATGTGTCATTAGAGGAGTCCTAATACAACATGGGGCACGTTTGAAGCCAGAGAAAGGGGTAACTATTACTCGTCTCCTGAATCAGATTCGGGACTTGGAATTATGTCATAAACGGATTCCATCTTCACAGGTTTTTGCAGATCTTACTACAGCGAGATAATCCTTACGCTCCCTCATAGATCAGTCCCACGCTCGGTTCAGGGATCGGATGAGGAAGCACTCCTACGAATTTGCGGACAAGTGTGGTAGGTCTTTGGCGCGTATATTACATCCCCGTACACAAGTGTCCTACATCCCTAAAATTCTATCTCCCTCGGGCAATGAGGTTCATGACCCGGCGGGTATTACTGATTGCTTTAGACATTATTACTCTGCCTTATTTAATATCAAAGGTCAATTTCATGATATGCAGGCTGAGGCGTTGCGGGATAAAATTGATCATTATGTGCATAATACTGCGTTGCCGTCTTTGGAAGTTGGGGAGGCCTCGGGGCTCGAGGAAGATTTTGTAGAATCAGAAGTGGAGCATGCCATTGGAGACTCACTCTTGGGCAAGAGTCCAGGGCCCGATGGATTTAACAATAAATTCTATAAAACTTTAAAGACTCAACTGGCTCCCTTCTTGATGAAAGTCTTTAACTCTGTGTCTTCCTTGTGTCCCTTTGCGCCCCAGTCCCTCGAGGCTCACATTACCCTCTTACCAAAGCCAGGCAAGGATCCAACATCTTGCGCTAACTTCAGACCCATTTCATTAATTAATGTAGATGTAAAACTCTTTGCGAAGCTGCTTGCCTATCGTTTGTCGCCGTTGTTGCCGGGCTTGATATTGGATGATCAGGTGGGGTTCATACGCGGTCGGGAAGCGCGGGATAACACTAACAAAACTCTCCTTTTAACTTCATACTGCAAATCCCGTAAGATACCGATGTGCTTACTCTCGGTGGATGCCGAAAAGGCTTTTGACAGGGTGCACTGGGTGTTCCTCCGCAGTGTCCTGGCGCAGGTTGGCCTTGGCACTACTATGGTAGATAGGATAATGGCGTTATACCATAGACCTACGGCTCGGGTCCGTGTTAATGGACTTCTATCTGATTCCCTACCTATTGCTAATGGCACGAGACAGGGGTGTCCACTCTCGCCTCTGCTTTATGTTCTGGTCATGGAACACCTGGCCGTGGCACTGCGGAGCAATCCTAATGTTCAAGGTGTGCGTGTTGGAGCACAACATCATAAATTGGCTCTTTATGCAGACGATCTCCTTATGTACATTACAACTCCCATGATTTCTTTGCCATCTTTGACTGAGGAATTTGAGCGGTTTGGTCATCTAAGTAATTTTAAAGTTAATTACTCTAAATCTGAGGCCTTGAATATATCTCTTGATGCTCCTCTGGCTGCCCATCTCGCTCGGGTTTTCCCATTCAAATGGCAGACTACGTCCATAAAATATCTGGGGGTACATGTTCCCACGCAACAGGCAGATCTGTTCGCCTTGAATTACACGCCTATTCTGCAGCGTACTCTGAAGGAATTGGCAGAATATGGTGGGAATCGTATGTCATGGTTTGGGCGTATCAACGCGGTCAAAATGGATATTTTGCCCAAATTTTTATACCTATTCCAGACCGTCCCTATTGTAGTACCATCTGGTTTTTTTAAGACCCTGCACAGGGCCATAACTAAATTTGTATGGGGCTCTTCTAAGCCTCGTATTTGTTTTGCTATCCTTAGTCGTCCAAAAGTAGAGGGGGGCACGGGTCTCCCAGACTTTAAACGTTACCATCAAGCTGCATTGATCATGAGGGTAGTGGATTGGTTCCGCTCGGAAACAGGTAAGCAATGGGTGCGCATTGAAAGAGATATGTCTCCTCTTGCATTAACTTCTCTGCCGTGGTTGACTGTCCAGCAGCGCCACATGCTATCTTTGCCCTTTCTCACACGTCAGTTTCTTGCAGTCTGGGAGCGAGTCTTTGGTGCTGCGGGCCTTGTTCATCGCCTGGGTCCTCTGACTCCTCTCTTTGACAACCCCTCCTTCCCTCCGGCGGTGGGTGTTGATACATTCCTCTGTTGGGAGAGAGGAGAGGGTGGATATCTGGCTAAGACCCTTACTCCTGACGGTGCCATCTTATCAATGAATGCTGTCTCTGAGGCCTGCCCGGGGAGACGATCAACCTGGTGGTCATACCTACAGTTACGTTCCTATCTTTCTTCCCTGGGAGACTGTCTGGTGTGTTTACAGGACAAGACTCCTTTGAAACATTATTTATCTTTATCTACTGCTCCCTCTCATGTCTTGTCCTATTTACATGGGATTCTTTTACCTAAATTCTCTTTCTCTCAACTGTCATTCACGATTGCATGGGACGAGGAAATGGGGGTTCAACATTCGGAAGAGGACTGGGGGTACTTCTTTCCTTTTAGCTCACAAACTGCCAATGTCTTGTTTTGCTCAAGAAAAAAACTACAAAATACTCACCCGATGGTATCGTTGTCCTGCTTTGTTGCATAGGATATTTCCAGAGGTGTCTGCTGATTGTTGGAGGTGTGGGGAGGCTCCTGGAACCATGTTGCATATTTGGTGGGATTGTCCCAGGATACGTCCCTTTTGGGGAAAGATTTTTGACTTGGGTAACAAGCTCTTTCACACTGAGGTTCCGACCTCGGCTTCTATTGGATTACTCTCCATGGTTCCTGGATCACTCCCACACCTCAAAAGGGGTGTCTTTAGGCATTTCCTGACTGCGGCGAGAACGGTGATACCTAGGCATTGGAAGTCTCACACTGTCCCTTCTTTGACGAAATGGGTAACTGAGGTGAACGGGATTATGAGGATGGAGGAATTGCTGTCCGCTGACAGGGGCAAGTCTGTGCTCTTCGTCCAAACTTGGGCAGTGTGGTCTGGATTCCGGGGTGGTACTGATCTACCTCTCTGGCTGGATGGAAGGTTCTGAGCAGCATCTATGATCTTATTCCATGCGCTATGTCTGTTTGTATTTCCCTTTGTTGTCTGGTGTCTTGTGTTGGTGTTATATTATATTTGTGGCACTTATACGTACCAACTCTTACTTCATTGGGGCTTGGTCCCCATGTTTATTGCACTATCTTTATATGAACATGGTACAGTTAGTACCACTGTATTTCGATTCATAATTACTTTAGATGGCTGGGAGGCTACCTCCCATTGATGTTTATGCATCTCATATACTGTTCATACTGTGAAAAAATTATATTTTGTACTGCGTGAAAATTTCTTGACAAAATTGTACAATGTTTTATATGATGTTAAAATGCTTTTTTTTTTCAAAATAAAAATCTGGATAAAGAAAAAAAAAAGAACATTGAAAGCGACCACAAAGCCATACTACACTCAGGATGTGTCTTTTCCCGACCATAGCCAGAGGAATGGGTTATGGTCGGATCCACGGGCAACCAGTAACACAACAAAACTTCTGCAACAAAGGTGTTGAGTACATAATGGCATGGCTTTATAAGCATTCACGAATGGCAGACCTGGTAGCCTTGTTTAGGCCCCCGGTTGCCATGGCACCTATCAGAAACCTGCGATTATGCTGATGGTGACAGAGGAAGCCCCCGCCATCTGTTTACCCACGTAGATGCCCTACTATTGACCACAGCAACTGAGGGGTAACGTGCCGGGATCTCCGCTATTTCCCGCACCATCCAAGTACTGTACGTTTACGGTGCTTTGTGCTAACTGCATGGCGCTGTAAATGTATGTCACCCAGTGGTTAAATGACAGAAAGCCGACATCAGTACCGTGAATTTCTAGGTTTATAGGATTTGCGTCTCTAAGTAAATAAACCGTATACAACCCCAATGGCATCCTCTATCTGTGGTGCACGGTTGGGTAGACGTTCTTTTGGCACTTGCCCCCTCCCCACCTAGTGCTGCACATGGAATAATACAAGACGTTTTTGGGCATGTGCAGTAGCCTGGGGCTGCTCTGCTTGTATGTACCATCTGCCCTGACTAACAACCCACCCCCAAATCTGGAACTTCTACGGAGCAGAGAGTAAGCCGGCGGGCATGAATAGCAGAAACCGTGAGGAAAATCCTGACCTAGAATGGATCCAATTGTAGCAAACTATCAGCTGCGAGAAATATCAGGCATGTTCCTGGATATAAACAAGAATATTCCCATTTACTGACCCCAAACAGATATCTCAAAAATGCTGAGGAATTAGAAAGTTGCAGAAGTTATCATTATACGAAAATTATGCATCTAGTTACATGAAACCGGAAAATCCCTATTATATTGACATTTTATAGAGATGAGTGGTAAAATAGTGGCCACTCGAGGGCACAAATATGGATAACCAGGCCTGTACCTCTAGTGCCTGTGACAATGCATCGCCCCCATCTTATTCTTAAGAACCATGAAGTGTTTGAGCTTCTACATGGACCTAACAAGCGAACTGCTGGGGTCACTTATCTACACATATTCAGGGCAGAGGGGTTGTAAAACGGTGGTGCCTTGCTGGGGGCTTCACTACATAAATATCCTGCAGACTGTCCAGAAACAAAATGTACTTCTCAGTCGTATGTATATATGTATGGAGCATGTCCTCACTGTATATACTGTACTCCCTCTTTACTATCCTCATATATACTGTGTACAATGTACTGTTCACTTATATGTATATATGGGACGTGTCCTCATTGTATATACTATACTCCCTCTTTACTGTCATATATACTGTATATAATGTACTGTTCAGTTATATGTATATATGGGACGTGTCCTCACTGTATATACTGTACTCCCTCTTTACTGTCCTCAAACTGTATATAATGTACTGTTCAGTTATATGTATGGGACGTGTACTCACTGTATATACTGCACTCCCTCTTTACTGTCCTCATACATTATATAATGTACTGTTCAGTTATATGTATGTATGGAGCATGTCCTCACTGTATATACTGTACTCCCACTTTACAGTACTCATATATACTGTATACAATGTACTGTTCAGTTATATGTAGTGTGTCCTCATTGTATATAATGTACTCCCTCTTTACTGTCCTCATATATACTGTATATAATGTACTGTTCAGTTATATGTATGGGACGTGTCCTCACTGTATATACTGTACTCCCTCTTTACTGTCCTCATATATACTGTATATAATGTACTGTTCAGTTGTATGTATGGAGCGTGTCCTCACTGTATATACTGTACTCCCTCTTTACTATCCTCATATGTACTGTATATAATGTAATGTTCAGTTATATGTATATATGGAGCGTGTCCTCACTGTATATACTATACTCCTTTTTACTGTCCTCATATATACGGTATATAATGTACTGTTCAGTTATATGTATATATGGAGCGTGTCCTCACTGTATATACTGTACTCCTTCTTTACTGTCCGCATATATACTGTATATAATCTACTGTTCAGTTATATGTATGTATGGAGCATGTCCTCACTGTATATACTGTACTCCCGCTTTACTGTCATCATATATACTGTATATAATGTACTGTTATATGCATATATGGAGCATGTCCTCATTCTATATACTGTACTCCCTCTTTACTGTGCTCATATATACTGTATATAATGTACTGTCCAGTTATATGTATGGAGCATGTCCTTACTGTATATACTGTATATAATGTACTGTTCAGTTGTATATATGGGACGTGTCCTCACTATATATACTGTACTCTCTCTGTACTGTTCAGGTATATGTATATATGGGACGTGTCCTCACTATACTGTACTCCCTCTTTACTGTCATACTGTATATAATGTACTGTTCCGTTATATGTATATATGGGACGTGTCCTCAGTGTATATACTGTACTCCCTCTTTACTGTGCTCATATATACTGTATATAATGTACTGTTCAGTTATATGTATGGAGTGTGTCCTCACTGTATATACTGTACTCTCTATACTGTACTCATATATACTGTATATAATGTACTGTTCAGTTATATGTATATATGGGACGTGTCCTCACTGTATATACTGTACTCCCTCTTTACTGTCCTCGTATATACTGTATATAATGTACTGTTCAGTTATATGTATATATGGGACGTGTCCTCAATGTATATACTGTACTCCCTCTTTGGTGTCATATATACTGTATATAATGTACTGTTCAGTTTTTATGTATATATGGGACATGTCCTCACTGTATATACTGTACTCCCTCTTTACTGTCCTCATATATACTGTATAGAATGTACTGTCCAGTCATATGTATATATGGAGCGTGGCCTTGCTGTATATACTGTACTCCCTCTTTACTTTCCTTATATATACTGTATATAATGTACTGTTCAGTTATATGTATATATGGGCCGTGTCCTCACTGTATATACTGTACTCCCTCTTTACTGTGCTCTTATATACTGTATATAATGTACTGTTCAGTTGTATATATGGGACATGTCCTCACTCTATGTACTGTACTCCCTCTTTTCTGTCCTCATATATACTGTATATAATGTACTGTTCAGTTCTATGTATATATGGAGCGTGTCCTCACTGTATATACTGTACTCCCTCTTTACTGTGCTCATATATACTGAATACAATGTACTGTCCAGTTATATGTATGGAGCATGTCCTCACTGTATATACTGTACTCCCTCTTTACTGTGCTCATATATACTTTATATAATGTACTGTTCAGTTATATGTATATATGGGAAGTTTCCTCACTGTATATACTGGTATATACTGTACTCTCTTTACTGTGCTCATATATACTGTATATAATGTACTTTCCAGTTATATGTATGTATGGAGCATGTCCTCACTGTATATACTGTACTCCCACTTTACAGTACTCATATATACTGTATACAATGTACTGTTCAGTTATATGTATATATGGAGTATGTCCTCACTGTATATACTGTACAACCTCTTTACTGTCCTTATATATACTGTATATAATGTACTGTTCAGTTATATGTATATATGGAGCATGTCCTCACTGTATATACTGTACTCCCTCTTTACTGTCCTCATATATACTGTATATAATGTACTGTTCAGTTATATGTATATATGGAGCATATCCTCTTTGTATATACTGTACTCCCTATTTACTATCCTCCTGTACACTGTATATAATGTACTGTTCAGTTATATATATATATATGGAGCATGTCCTCATTGTATATACTGTACTCCCTCTATACTGTCCTCATATATACTGTATATAATGTACTGTTCAGTTATATATATATATATATATATATATATATATATATATGGGACATGCCCTCAATGTATATACTGTGCTCCCTCTTTACTGTCCTTATATTTATACTGTATATAATGTACTGTTCAGTTATATGTATATATGGAGCATGTCCTAATTGTATATACTGTACTCCCGCTTTACTGTGCTCATATAAACTGTATATAATGTACTGTCCAGTTATATGTATGTATGGATTATTTCCTCACTGTATATATTGTACTCCCTCTTTGCTTTGCTCATACTGTATATAATATATTGTCCAGTTATATGTATGTATGGAGCATGTCCTCACTATATACTGTACTCCCTCTTTACTGTCATCATACTGTATATAATGTACTGTTCAGTTATGTATATATGGCGCGTGTCCTCACTGTATATACTGTACTCCCTCTTTACTGTTCTCATATATACTGTATATAATGTACTGTTCAGTTATATGTATATATGGGACATGTCCTCACTGTATATACTGTACTCCCTCTTTACTGTCCTCGTATATACTGTATATAATGTACTGTCAAGTTATATGTATATATGGGATGTGTCCTCAATGTATATACTGTACTCCCTCTTTACTGTCATATATACTGTATATAATGTACTGTTCCGTTATATGTATATATGGGACATGTCCTCACTGTATATACTGTACTCCCTCTTTACTGTGCTCATATACACTGTATATAATGTACTGTTCAGTCATATGTATATATGGAGCGTGGCCTCGCTGTATATACTGTACTCCCTCTTTACTTTCCTTATATATAATGTACTGTTCAGTTCTATATATGGGCCGTGTCCTCACTGTTTATACTGTACTCTCTCTTTACGGTCATATATACTGTATA